>NC_062561.1:222958291-223258958 GCF_022837055.1 Prionailurus viverrinus | reverse complement strand
ATATCTGCAAACTGGTTACTGTTCTTTGACTTAAAATTAAGAGAGATAAGTGACAGAGCATACAATGGAAAGAGCATTATGTAGAAAATCTCTCCAGTGGAATCAAAATGTATTCCATGTTGAATCAAGTTTCAACATGGAGACTGGTGTGGTCAGTTTGATTTTCTAATCCAGCTTTGTTGTTTGGAAAATTATTTTATTTTCAAGATGGAAACTGAAGAGTATCTATTGTGGTGGACAGAATAATGGTTTCCCAAGATGTCTGCATTCTAATCCTTGAAACTGTTAATATGTTGCTAACATGTCAAAAAGGATGTTGCTAAGGGTATTATTCAAGGATCTTGAGATGGGAAGATGAACCCACGTTATGTGAGTGGGCCCAGTGTAATTACAAGAATCCTTATATGAGAGAACCGGAAAGAGTGTACAAGAGGGTGAGTGGGGGAGGAGCAGAGGAGGAAAAAGAGAGAAACTAAAGGGCTCAGTCTCACTCACAGCCATGAGATAATGACCTGAACCGAAATCAAGAGTCAGACATTTAACAACTGAGCTACCCTGGGTGCCCCAAATTTGTGTCATTCTAATCCACTAAGGTTATGGTAATGTGTTACAGTGACAGTAAGAGACTAATACAGCTGTACGCATGGAGAGGAAAGTGGTAGATCTGAATCCAGAGCTCTGACTTTCTGCCAAGGTTCTTAAACTTTTAATTATATACAGCTATGTTCCATTAATTTTTCTTATATTTTAATTTTTATATTAAGAGAAATTTGAAGAATATATATATTCAGATATATGGCGTATCATGTATGAGTGTTATCTATCCATACATACACAAATATACTACACACACATATGCATATATATTCAAAATTCCAAAACATTTTACATAGCAATAATATGGTAATATGACTCTCATTTCTATTTGCTTAATGATGTCTTTTCTTTGAAATTTTAAGTATGGTCTATTGGTGAGTTGCTATGCTAGACTGTAAAAGAACATTAGAGAGGTAGCAATATAAAATCCTGATATTTAATCCCCAAACAATACCAACAGCCCAATGACCCATTAGTGAGTTAACATTGACAAATGTGAACAGTATAGGAGCAGGGTACAGAAAACCCAGAGGTTTAACTATATAATGTATATATATATTTTCTCTTTAGAGTTAAAACTAAAAATAAATAAATAAATAAATAAATAAATAAAATGGCAAACATTTAAATAGGTATCTTTACACAATATTTAATTTATTTTAAAATGTTTACACAACCAATTGCTGATGGATGTTTAAAATACAAAAATAAAATATTTTTTTTTCCGGACACTAATTATTCGTGTGTCGTAATTCTCCCTAATGTCGGAGTTAGAAAGAAAATATAAACTTAACAATCTAATCAATTAAAGATGTGACTTAACCACACACTGTAGTCAAGGTCAGCACACAAAAGGAGTACCTAGGGATGCACCATTGATGTAGGATTACACACTGCATTCTACACTGATGCAACTCCTTTTGCTCTTTCGTTTACTAGTGTAGCAACTCAACAATGGACTATACTTAAACTTATAAAGAACAAACACAATTAAAGAAATAGAAAATGGGAGTCAATGCTGCTAGTGTTGCTGTATAAAATGATCTAGAATTGAATATTTAACTGCAGAAATTATTTTCGTAACTACAGCCTTATTAATGTGGTAGTATTCTAAAGAGAAGTTTCATCAACAAACTAATAGAACAAGCTTCTAAAGTCGGAAGGCCCGGTGCAAAATTAAAATATGGGACACCTTGTTCAAAAATTTTTAAAAACTTCATGATGGTGACAGCAGAAATTAACCAAATGCAAGGCCCTTAGAGCACAGGGCACCGTGTGCATGCATGGGTCACATACCTATAAACCCAGCCCTATAAAAGGAGGCTAGGGCTCATATCTATATTTTTATCCATAACAGAATCCGCATCTGTATCTATAAACCTGTATCAATAGCTATGTCTACATACAATTTCAGAACATATTTTAGAAGGATCCTTACAAGTTATCTAGTCCTTGGAGCACCTAGGTAGCTCAGCTGGTTGAGTGTCCACTCTTGATTTTGGCTCATGTCATGATCTCAGGATCATGTTCTCACAGTCATGAGACCGAGCGCCACATCAGGCTCCACTCTGAGCGTAGAGCCTGTTTAAGATTCTCTCTCCCTCTGCCCCTCTCCTCAACTTGCATGCTTTTTCTCTCTCTCAAGAAATTTCAAAAATAAAAATAAAAAACAAAAGAAAGTTATCTAGTCCAACTTATCCTCTTACAAAGAAGAAACTGAGCCACAGAGGGCCTTAATTATATCGGTAGTTGAGATTAGAAAAAAAAAAATGCTACATTATTTTCAACACATTTGTGTATGTTTCCTGACTGCCAGTTTACTGCTCTTTCTACTGTGGCAAGAGACCTCCATGGTTTATATCACTAGGAAATTGAACTGCATATTTCAGCTCTAATTCACTGTTTGAAATAGCCCTTGAATAGAATGTTTTATACTGTGCTCAGCAGAATAAAGAATACCGATGACATAAAGAGAGTTCAAGAATTTTGAGGGACTGAGTGAATTGATGATTGTTATGTAATGAAGAACAAAATATAAGTAGAGGAATTATATAATTTATTGTCTAAACTGAGAAACTGGGATACTTTTGAGAGTTAACAAGGGTGCTATTAATAATTATGTTAAGACGACAATGAAAATAGTACTGTCTTGAGTAAAACTGGATACCCTCCATGTAACTAAAGCTAAGCTCTAAAGAAATTTAACAACTTGCACATTTTTCTAAATGCTTTGCTTGACATTCTGTTCCTGTTTTGTCAGAACCTCACTATGAGCTCTCAGTTCTCTCATTTTAAATTTTTTCGTTATTTTAATGTTTATTTATTTTTGAAAGAGAGAGGCAAAGCGTGAGCAGTGGAGAGGCAGGGAGAGAGGAGACACAGAATCTGAAGCAGGCTCCAGGCTCCAAGCTGTCAGCACAGAGCCCGAGGTGGTGTTCGAACTCACGAACTGTGAGATCATGACCTAAGGCCAAGTGTGACCCTTATCAATCGACTGAGCCACCCAGACGCCCCTCAGTTCTCCCATTTGAAAGACAAGAAAATTGAGACACAGATGGGTGTCTAGTTTTGCATCTGAAGATTTTTCATATGCATACATTATTCATATTTAAATGTGAAGTTGGGACTGAAGCCCTGCCCCAAAGTTCACATCGTGAACAAATAGGCAGTACTATCTCTCACATATTCCATGGTGAGAAGCTGGCATGCATTATTTGAGGCATGAATTTGGGTAGTGTGAAAAGCAAGAACTTTCAATAGGCTCTCCAACTATCAGACCCAGTTTTGGCATAGCCTGAGCACCCTCTCTTCTCCTTGGAAGCAACAAGTGTTGTGATTCAGCTCCCACTTCCTCTCCCTTATGGCAGTGGACTGAATTAGGGAACTGAGTATATATACCCAGTTAAAAGCAACAAAGATGCATGAGTCACTGCCCTGCTTTCACCAAGAAGTTGCTGGTGGTAGAGGGGGTGGCTGAACTTCCACCTCACAATCTGCAATAGAGCAATATGAGTCAGCACCCCCTTCTGGTAGAGTGATATTAATAGGGCCCAACAGGAAGCTGAACATACACGCCTTCCCAGCCTTCATGTCATGCATCAACAGAAATATTTTTTAAATGCTTTAAAAAAAAGAATAAATAGAAGGGGACCTGGCTGGCTCAGTTGATAGAGCATGCAACTCTTGATCTTGTGGTCCTGATGTTGAGCCCCAAATTGGAGATAGGAACTAAGAATTTCATAACTTAAATGAGAAAAGACAATCAACAGATACCAACAGCAAAACGATGCAGGGATTGAAATCATCTTACAAGCATTTTCAAGCAGACATCATGAAAAATATTTAAATGTACAATTTTGCATTCTCTTCAAGCAAATACAAATAAAAATTCCAATAGTGATTTAGAAGTTATAGAAAAAATGGAAGTGATAGAACTGAAAAATGTAATAATAGAAATGATACACTCAGTGGATAGGCACAATAGTAGAGTGGAGATAAAGGACAAAGCCAATGAACTTGAAGATGTAAAAATATAACTTATCTGGCCTGAACAACAAACAGAAAATTGACTCACAAAAACCAGAATCTCAGGGACCTATGGGACAATAACAAAAAAACTTATATTCACTATCATCAGAGTCCCAGAAGAAAAGAAAACATAGTATGGACTGAAGAGGCATTCAAAAAATAATGACTGAAAACTTTCCAAATTTGGCAGAAGACATAAATATAAACATTCAAGAAACTGAATAAACCTGAATAGGATAAATCTGAAGAATTCATGACAAGACTGATAATAATTAAATTTATTTTTTTTAACTTTTTAAAATGTTGATCTATTTATTTTTGAGAGACAGAGAGACAGTGCAAGCAGAGGAGGGGCAGTGAGAGAGAGAGAGAGAGAGAGAGAGAGAGACAGAATCCGAAGTAGGCTCCAGGTTCTGAGTTGTCAGCATTGAGCCAAACATGGGGCTTGAGCCCAACATGGGGCTTGAACCCAAGAGCCATGATATTAACGACCTGAGTCAAAGTCGGATGTTTAACTGGCAGAGCCACCCAGGTGCCCCAATAATTAAACTTCTGAAAGTGAAGAACAAATTGAAATGTTGAAAGTAGACAAAGAAAAATGGCACATTTCTTAGAGGAGAACAATAATTTAAGTGATAGCAGATTTCTCATCTGAAACCATAAAGGTGGGAGGCAGTGGACAAGATTTTTGAAGTACCACAGAGAACTATGGACTATGAATTCTAGATCCAATATTCACATCTTTCAGATATAAAAGGGAAAGAGAGAAATTGCAAAATGAAAGAAAAAAAAAGCTGAAAGAAGCTGTTCTACTCTTAAAGAATGTCTAATGAATGTTCTCTACAAAGAAAAGGAATGAGGAAAGACAAAGACTTGGAACTTCAAAAAAAAATCTTTCTAAATGGGCAAATACAGGAATAAATATGATATACTTTTTTACGAATTTATGAAATCATATACAATAGTTGAAATGAAAATGACTATACTATCTGATGAGGTCCTCAATGAAGGTTGAGGAAATATTTAAGATGATTATATTTTAGAAGTAGAAAGGGTGAAAGGACTTAATACATGGTAATAAGCTTCCTATGCTTCATGCAAAATGGTGAAACATTAATAATAATAAACTGTGATAATTTACACATGTATATTGTGTCAACTAGAGCCACTAAGAAAACTAAGCAAATTATATACTTACAAAAACACTAAAATAAAGGTGGTATCCTAAAGTGTTTATATACCCCATAGGAAGGCAAAAAAAGAGAAACAGGGGAATGAGAAACTTAGCAAACTTAAAAAGCAAATAACAAATGGCAGACTTATGCCACAACATATCAATAGTTAAGTTAAAGTTAAATGTAAATGGTCTAAATAAACCAACTAAAAGATACAGGTTGATGGGGCGCCTGGGTGGCGCAGTCGGTTGGGCGTCCGACTTCAGCCAGGTCACGATCTCGCGGTCCGTGAGGTCGAGCCCCGCGTCGGGCTCTGGGCTGATGGCTCAGAGCCTGGAGCCTGTTTCCGATTCTGTGTCTCCCTCTCTCTCTGCCCCTCCCCCGTTCATGCTCTGTCTCTCTCTGTCCCAAAAATAAAAAATAAACGTTGAAAAAAAAAATTAAAAAAAAAATAAAAAAAAAAAAGATACAGGTTGACAGAGTAGATAAGAAACAAACAAAAACAAAAAGAGCCAACAATATGCTATCTACATGAAACGAAACTTCAAATGCAACCTAGGTTGGCTAACAGTTAAAAAGATAAAGATATATCAGGCAAATATTGATTTTAAACATCCAGGCAAGGCTATGTTAATATCAAATCAGCAACATAATTTTTTTTAATTAAAAAGTAAAATTTTGTTTCTAAATATTTTAGAATGCATTGTCATTCACAAAAATAACATGGTTTTCAATATGATAAAAGAAGTATTATTAGTTTTGACATAGCCACAATTATTTTTTAACAGTGTTAATGTTTATAAACATTGTCTACTACCTTCCTTCTGAAAAGACTTCATAACTTCCCTTTCCAATTCTACCTCACTTGAGGAAACTGAAATAAATTTATATTTATATGCAAAACAAAAATACACAGAAAAACATGCCAGTTATTATTCTATACTAAAAGAAAATCTCTTTGAAGCAGCTGTCTTTGATAATGAAAGAAAGCACTTCCTTGCATTATGTTAATCATGTAAATGAAGGTGCTTCAGCTCCATTGCAGAAGAAAAGGAAGAACCTTTCCCTCAAATAGTGGGAGCAGACCAACGGCTTAAGCCCAGAAACAGATGGCAAACTTTAGCAGGGAAAGATATTCAACATCAACCCCAGTCTACCTCAGTGAAAGTGTGAAAACCTTTGGGAGTGGACTGGTTTATCTTCGTTTAGGATGAACTGGCAGGAAAAGATAATGAAGGAAAAGATAAATAAGGAGTGGCTGAGTTTTCCAATTTATAATTTTGGCTGTGTGATGTGAAAGTGGAGAAAGGTTTGTAGAAATATGGCTCTGTGGTAGGAGAGTGGTGGAAAAGATGCTTCAATTCATAGCTATTCTGTTAGAGCATAATAACGCTTTTAAAGAGATTTATATTATTTAGTGTTTGTATTATTTGTTATTACATATATGTTTATACATATATATAAGGGTAGGGACGGGACAGAGTCTATGTTTTTAAACACTGTGTATATATGTAATTTAAAATTATACATAATATTTTAAAATTTCTATTAACCCTCTTAGGGTTTGGAATATGTATGAACATACATGGTTTGATGTATGCACGAACAGATTCACATTACATTTTTTAAATTTAAGACTAAAAATTAGGCATTACTGAAACTCTCAGCGAGTGTGTAGAAGTCATAATATGGCATTTATCAGACTAGAGCCATGGGAAAAAATTACAAGCAAATAGACACCAATCACAAATTAATTGATAACATTGGAATGGTACAGCGCTCATCCCATAGGTCGACATAGATGAAAAATATATATATTTCTAAGATGTGAAAATAAGCTCAACCCCTTTCCTTCTTTCAGCAGCATATTCTTTAACCAGAATATGTAGATAATGCTGTTGAGCACACAAATATTATTTTTTATAACCTGATGATAATAGTTATTTTTATTGCTGTAATTTTGATTCTGGTATATTGATTGGCAACAAAATACCTACTTAACTACACAGGTTAGCTAATCAAGAACACTTAGAATATTTGCTTAGATTATTGAGACTCCTCTCCCTCCTGTTCTTGAAGTCAAAAGTAGATGTTACCTATTTCTTCTGTGTGTCTGAACACGTGTCCTTTGTTTCCCCATCTTCCCTCCGCTGAGTAGTGTGTGTGTGTTGTGTTGTATATCTAAATTAATGTTGAATCATTATTCAGAAATGAGGACCACTAATTGCCAGTCCATTCTGCTTTACCACACCGGATGGGAAAATACATGGCTTCGCAGTACCGAGTTAGTGTAACTTTATTAGTAAATTAAATGATCTGCAAAATATAATAATGATAATGTCCATAAGCTAAAATTCAGATGTGAGACTACATTCTGGAACTCTGTATGCTGCTTATAACTGTCAGAGCATTTGCTTTATTGTTGTAAAACAAGAGATTTTACTACTGGAGTAAGAAAGGATGCATTTCTGAAAGAGGGAGAGATAAACTATTAATTGAATTGACTCTTGGCCTGTCTTAGAAGCTTTTATTCTCTAGGTACTATTTGGTTATGATTGTGAGCAAAGAGTTTACCTTGTATTCAATGCAAACAGGATAATATCAGGAATTTATAAAATACAGAAGGAAGTTATATGAGTGACGTGGTCTGATTTGTTTGGAAGAAGTACTTGTCCCAGAAGACAATGCAATCCACGTTGTTGGGTAGGTGGTTATGTAATGTGTTTCCTTGTGATATTCATATCCAAGAACTTTAGTGGCAGATAGGATGGCTGAGGAGTTAATTATTCTGTTTTTATTATTTTCAGGTATTACGTTAGATGTTTACACATTAATTTCTTTAATCCATACAGAGCCCAGTTATGTATGTCCGTTTTACAATGAGAAAATAGTTGCTTGCCAATATCAAATCACTTGCCTATGGTCATTCGAGTGGAAATTAGTGGAGATAGTGTTGTCTTAATGAAACACCAATCTCTTTTCACATAAAATAGAGGTTGCAAAAATGAGTTCTAAAATAAAATTAATCAGAAAAATGACAAATGGTCCAAAATGTAAAATGTACTGCATATACAAATAAGCTAAGATTTCACTCTCCAGGAATGCAGGAATGTTATTTGGACTATAACTCCCATGAAAATAACCAAAATTACTTGTCACAATACATTTTAAAACACTTTTTAAAAACCTTGAGAGTTTATATGATTTTAGTAAATATGGGGCCAAATTAGGAGAGAAAAGAGGAATCCAAACAGATATGGATATTATGTTTCCAGCAGCAAATTTCTACAAATATAAATATTTATTTGAAAATCTCACAGTGAATGAGAAAGAAACAAAAGCCCAAATCTAACGTATGTTAGAAGTCTAGAAGAGTTGTCTTCCAAGAGATTAATTAATATCACCAAAGCCTACACTCTCAGAGTAAAATGACCCAGATGTCAACCAGTCCCATCCTGGATCTCACAGCCTGAGTTTGTGTGACCCAGACAATCTAAAGACTTGAACACTGCATAAGGTAGAGCCATTCGTGCAGTGACCAGGTAGAAGCAATTTCAACTTCAAACGCTTTGCAATGATAATTTCAATCCAATCTTACAATATTCTCATAGAATACGATACAAGGCATAATAAGCTAGAACCAACAGATCCAATATAAAACCAAATAAACCCACAAAGACTGAGTATTGAACAATATTAGATGATGATAGGTATTTTACTGCTAAAAAAATTTAGAAAGCACTTAAAATAATTACAGAGAAACAACTACGTTTATAGGTGTGAGCTTTCCTTTCAGTGCTCGGTATACAAGTCTTCTTAAAGAGGGGGCATCTGCATCCTTCATACTTGCCACCATGTTCAGCATCGTGTTCTTACTGATCTCTAATGCTTGGAAGCACCTATTTTGCAGCTCATAATTTAGATCGCTAAACTGAGTGCTTTCTTCTAAAAGCAAAGACTTCAGACAAACATTTCCCATGAATAGGAGGCAAGATCATCTGTAATAAATTTCGTGACCAACTCTTACAGTATGAACAAAATTCCATTACTTCTACTTCTGATTTGGGGGTTATTTTGGGGTCTAAACAAAAAGTAACATTTGCATAAAGTCTTCATTTTTGCCAGTAAAGGATATGGATTACTCACCTTTACAGGGATTAACTTTTTTACATAGTATTTTTATATAATATTTACTGATTGGTTGATTGATTGACTTTCTTATTTTTTTATTCACTTAATCTGTCTGTCTACCTACCTACCTATGTACTTGTTATTTATTAGAATTTAGATACAGTAAAATGCATCAAACTTAAGTGTTCATTTTCTTGACTTTTCACAGATGTATGCATTCATTTAACCAATATCCCAAACAATGTAGACATCATTGCTTCATCTCAGAAGATTTATACAGTTTTAGGGACTAGAATACATAGTCCTTCATAAATATTCCATGTAAATTTTATTAAAATGTCATCACAGGTTTGTGTTCAATGTTCTATAAATGAAAATAGACTGCATTGAATGATAGTAGTGAAACCTTCCATTTGTATATATTATTGAAATTTTAGGGTTAAAATCTCTGATTATAAGTAAATGTTTTCCTATGTCTCCATTTAGTTCTGTCAGTTTTTACTCCATGCATTTTGAAGCTCTGTAACTAGGTGTATATACATTCATGAGGAATTTGCACTTCGTATATCTCATTTTAATTCTGATAATTCATCTTGTTTTGAATATTTTGTCTGGTGTTAAAAAGCCACATCAGCTTTATTATGCTTATTGTTTTCATAGTATATCTTTCTTCATTTCATTTTTAACCTATTTTTATCTCTATATCTAAAGTGCATTCATAGTAGACAGTACATAGTTTAATCTTTCTTATATAGCCTGCAGATTACTGTCTCTTAATTTTAGTGTGTTATGCATTGAATTATTTACTCCTAAAAGAATATGTAGGGATTCTAACCCTCATTACTTTAGGATATGGCCTTATTTGGAGGAAAGATCTTTACAGAGGTAATTGAGTTAAAATGAGGTCATTAGGATCCCTATCTAATATGATGGGTGTACTTATAAAAAGGAAAACTTTGGGGGCACCTGGGTGGTTCAATCAGTTAAGCGGCTAACATGTGAGCATGAAGTTAGCCATCTATAAGCCAAGGAAGGAGAGAAGTCTAGAAAAGATTGTGCCTCAGCCTGCCAAAGAAACCGAAACCTTGATTTTAGACTTCTAGCCTTGAGAAATGTGAGACAATAACTTTGTTTTTTAAGCTACTGAGTTTGTGGTACGTGGCTACAGTTGCCTTAGTAAACTGATCCAAGCATTTACTACATTTATATTTAATCACCAATGTGAATGTGTTTAAGTCTACCATGTGATTATTTGTTTACTGTCTGTTTGAGGCATTTATTTATTTATTTATTTATTTATTTATTTCCAGTTGTTGTTACTCCTTTTTCTTTCCTTTCCAGTTTTACCATAGGCTAAATGGATATTTTTGATTATTTTTTAGTTTATTTTAGCCTTTTTGTGTATATTGCTGTTTGAGGTTCTTGGATGTTTACATTGAAATTTTTAGTCAAAAATTGTAAGCATTGGTAATTATTTATTCAAATATATTGCTTCGTCCCCATTCTATCTCTCATCTTTCATGGACTCCAAGTATACATATGTTTAATGGTTTGATATTATCCATGTGAGTTTCTTATTTATCTCAATAATTTTTCCCTTTTATTTCAGAGTGTGTAATTTCACAGACTCTGAATTCAATGTTATTTGTAGTTTTCCTAGTAGCTGCAATTTGATATTAAGCCTTGCCTATGAATTATTAATTCATATTATTATTCATATTATTATTAATTCATATATTATTGCACTTGTTATTTCCAGAATGTCTATTTTCATAATTTACTATTTGCTATTCTATCATCATGACCATCTTTTCCATCGGTCTCAAAATATATTTATAATAGATATCTATCTATTCATTTTAACACCTGAGTCATCATGATGTCTAATATTGTTGACTTTTTTCTTGGATTATTGATCACATTTTTCTGCTTCTTTGAATAAATTATATTTGTTTTTATTTCATGCTGAAAGTTTTAAATAAACCACTGTAGAAAATCTGTATATTATCTTCTTACAAAAAGACTTAAGATAATCCGTTGAGGGCAGTTAAACTACTGGCAAATATTTTTGAATTTGTCAGTCCTAGTTTAACTCTTTTTGAAGAAAAGTCTCTTTCATTTTGGTTCTTAGACTTAGGGTAGGGGCATCTGGGTGGCTCAGCTGGTTAAGCACCCAACTTCGGCTCAAGTCACGATCTTGCAGTGCGGGAGTTCCAGCCCCGTGTCAGGCTCTGTGCTGACAACTCAGATTTGGTGTTTGTGCTGACTGCTTTCCGATTCTGTGTCTCCCTCTCTCTCTCTGCCCCCACCTCTTAAAAATAAATAAACATTAAAATATTTTTTAAAACACATAGGGCACAGCCTTTATTGAAGGACACATGATTGTGCTCCTAAAAATGCATAGCCTTTCTGGTGTCTCGTGTAAGTGTCTGAGATGTGCACTGAAATCTTCCCTGTGACTAGTCAGTAACTTCAACTTCTCCCTGCCTTGTGTTACCATTGGTATCTCGGCCCTGCAGCCCCCCAGACACTGATTCTGTTTCGGCACAGATCAGCCCTTGGTGAAAACCCAGGCTAAAACCTCACTCTGGCTTTTGCAGTGTTTCTTTGCGCTTCTCCTTACTTCCCCACACTAATTCCAACCACTTCAGCAGGTCTCAAATTGCAGTCACTTGAGCAACTCCAGGCTGTAATCTCTATGTCTTGGCTTATTATTCTTAGACTCCACGTAGTGTCATGGTAGCAAAAGTGCCCCAATCAGAATTCAGCTAAATGTAGGCTTATTTCATGGCTTTCCCTTCTCTCAAGGTTGACAAGTTTATATTTTTTGTCACATACATAAAAACTGTTGCGTCGTATATGTTGTTCAGTTTTACCATGTTTATGGTGAAAATCCAAGCCTAAGACCAACAATTCTATTGTGGCCCAAACCAGAAGTCCCTCTGACATAACCTTTATTCTTCAAAAATTCCTTCCTCTTTGGTCTGCTAGTAGAATATTTCTATGCTTCCTATAGTTATATTTTATAAGCATTGCATTCTGTTATTTCAGCGGTGTTTTGGAACAAAGAAGAAATAAATGTGTTTGTTCAGTCTATTTTCATGAATTTGAACCAAAAGACATTGCTTTTAACATCCAGTAGACATATTTATGCACAGTATTTCCTGATATTTTATACAAATTGTATGTTATTTCCTATGTTCTGCGTCACTATTCATATATTTTGGATGAGTGGTTTTTAAAATATATAAATACTGAAAACATCCATTTTGCTAAGAATAATTACAAAGATGAAGGGAGAAAAGTAATCTAAGGCTCTTATCTGCTCCAAATCGAAAACCCCATAGAAAAAGCTGCTGAAGGAAACGAGGAGTCAGTGACTAGTATTTATTGAAACCCTTCTCAGGTTTGGTTTTTTGGTTTTGTTTGGTTGTTTTTCTGTTTACAAATGGTATCTCTTTCCATCCTTATAAAAACAGTGCTCCCCATCTGAGCTTTACCAAAAGGAAACACTTATCTAAATATTCCCCCATACTTTAGCAAAGCTTGAATCCAGACCTTTGGTACTCCAAAGCCTATTTTGTTTTCACTATAATATTCTGCCTTTCTGCAATTAAGACAATTATTTCTTTCCAGTGTTCAGTGAACACTCTCTCAACTTCCTTTTTTTCAGTTGTACTAGTCCTTTTTAAGATACTTTCCATAAGCCATCCTCTTGAGAAGTAAATGTATGCACGGAAAAAATAATCTTGAAAAGTCCTTTCTCCTGCTATTTAACAAATAAAAGAATCTTATTATCATAAGAAAACATTCAAAACTGTTTAATAGCTGTCCCACATTTAAAATCTCTAAACCTGCTTCTGTTATGAGGAATTAACATAGGAAGACAGTGTTCTTGGTGATATGCCATAAGGATCTGTTATGGTTCAGGTGACACATAAATCCTATTTTAAAAATACAAAAGAGAATCTCTATACATTGTATTTAAGCAACCTTTGGTACAAAGCTAAGATCTGCTAGAAAATGAATGCATAATCCCCTTTATTAGTTTAGGTATATACCAGATTATTTTTTAAAAGAACCAGGGATATGGAATATAGGTAGCAAAATTTAAACGACCTTTTAAAATTCTAGAATATCCATTCTGAATAACTGAGTAGAAATAAAAAATAATGAAAGATAACCCAGTTTAAATACTAACTGAATATATTTGACAGTAGAAATATAAACATAATCGTATGGGTGAGTTGCTTCTCATTCGGCCTTTAGCTAAATAGGGACTTAATACCAGTTGTAAAAAGTATTACTTCTATGAAGATGACACATTCTTTCAGATGGCAATTATATTTTTTTAAGAGATTTGAGAAAATGGAAGTGTGTTTTCTCCTTTTATAGTGACGTTTCTACTAAATTCTTGTGATAACAATGTTTTCAGTATAAATCATTTCACTGTCAAACAAAATGTCCTTGATTAAACACATGGAAAAAGAGAAGAAAAAGGCATGAAACAAAACCTCTCCATATTCAGGCTGCCACCAATTGCTTTCTTGTCTAATTTGAATTGTGCAGTAGCTAATCATATTTTGGCACTTTCTTGCCATCAAAGCATTTCATGAAATTATCCCATTACAATGTTTTTCTCAGAGGCAAAATTAACACAGACGACAATTCAATTGACATGTTTCTTCTTCTAGTACTGTTGCCAATTAAACAAATTGTACCATATTTTCATATTCATTTTTGCTAATTATTTGTAAAATTGTAGCCACGAATTTTTTTTTTTCTATAAGTTTCAGTTTCTTGGTCAGGACTGAAAATAGTGACAACCTTGATGAACTCACTGGGACCCTACTTTCTGAGAAAGTCTCCTGTAACACTTATTGGGTAACAGCCGTTAATACTGGATGTTGTGTTTACATTTGCTTCCAGTAAATTTCAGTGAGGCAAAGAACTTAGCAAGACCTGAGAAATCATATAAAGAAGGAATGGTTCAACCCAATCTAGAGGTTATTCTCTTCGACCTTCTTAGTTTCATTTTAAAATTTTTCTTTTAATTAAAAAAAATATACATATATATGGTTACATAATGGAGAGAAGAATTACTTCTGCAGGGAAATAAAAAAATACTATATTGTGAACCTTTAATATTTGGAGACAGTGCCTAAGTGACTAGAATCGAGTCAAACCATTTCTTTTAGCACAAACTAAATGGGACTTGCTTCTAGTCTTCATTTTACCTGTGGTCCTGCCATTTCTTTCTTTCTTTCTTTCTTTCTTTCTTTCTTTCTTTCTTTCGTTAATTTTTATTTCTTTTTGAGGAGGTATTTTCTTTTTTTTTTTAATGTTTTATTTATTTTTGAAAGGAGAGAGACAGAGCATGAGTGGGGGAGGGGCAGAGAGAGAGAGGGAAACACGGAATCTGAAGCAGGCTCCAGGCTCTGAGCTGTCAGTACAGAGCCCGACGTGGGGCTCGAACTCACAGACCTCGAGATCATGACCTAAGCCGAAGCAGTCGGGTGCTCAACCGACTGAGCCACCCAGGCGCCCCTTGAGGAGGCATGTTCTAAGGTAAACACTCTTCTTTCTCATACATTTATTTAAAATTTTAACCTTAACTCCCTCTGATACACCATCCACTATTTCATGGCTCAACAAACTTGTTGTAAGGAACCAGAAAGTAAATATTTTAGTCTTTGCAGGTCATATGGTTTTTTGCCAGCACTGTCACTGTGGTGTGAAATGGCACCGACAATATGTAAATAAAGTGTGACTGCATTCCACTAAAACAGCTGATGTGCCAGACTAGCCCATAGAACATAGTTTGCTGCCCTTTCACTGGATCGTCGGAAAGAAACTTTCTGAGGGCAGGAGTTTTGTCTGTTTTCCTCATTGTTCTAACCCCTGTACCTAAAAGTGCCTGGTACATAATGGGTAATCCCTAAATATTTAAATCTGTTGCACACATACCTAGAATAGAACATTTGGCAAAATACAATTTTATATGACTTGGTAAACACTTGGATCCTGTAGAAATAAGACCTTTCCTGGGTAATTATCTGGCTTGATGATGAATTACTGTGCCGGTGATCGGCAGAGCGGATTCATGTTTCTAATTGACTCAGGTGCCACACTTGATTTTCATTGCGAATATGGTTAAAATAAACCAATTTCCTGGCTAATTCCTGCATAGACTTTCATAGAGTGACATGAGCTTCACTGTGTGAATTGCTTGCAGTTGTCACATTGAGTTATTTGCAGACATAGATTTCAAGTCCTTCATCATGTTTGGGTTAAAGATCTCATTAACTTCCTGGTCCTGCCACTTTGCCTGTCTTTGAGCCTGTTCTCTTGATGGAATATTTTCACCTTGATCAATGCGCAGAATCCATCCATGTCTGGTTGCTTGAATTTATTTTCCTTAATGCTACGCTGAGTTTATACCCATCTTCAGACCTCAATGCTTTGCACAATGGAAAGCAGACACAAAAATTAGTTTGGAAAATGTAGCTGATACCTATGTGGAATACCCAGTCCAAGCCATTGAACCTCCGAGAACTCCTAATGCCGGCATGGTTTTATATAGGTGTCACCGTGCTCCCGTGATCACTTATCATAAAGCAAGAGACAATTGGGCCAAGGTTCCCTCTTGCCTGCTTTTGTGTAGAAAAAAATAAATAGAATAGAGCAAATAAGAAAAGAAAGAAACAAACAAAAAAAAAAAAACAGTCCTGCAGCTGGAAGGCAACTTTAAAGAAAAATGATGTTCATAGCTATCCTGCCAGTAGCTGGCAAAGCAGTTTTTATAAAACATATTTAATGTTTACAACCACTTGGAGGCTGGGGAAAGAGTAATACTTTAAAAACATGTTTAATGTTTTGAACCACTCAGTGGCCAAGAAGCAACTCCTGCTAACATATATTTAATGCTTAGAGTCATTTGGTGGTTAGGAAAAAAAAGGAGCTTCTTGTTAATTTTTAACATTTATTGCTGATCAGTGGCTGCTACAGCAACTATCAATGCAGCATGGTTTATGTTTAGGGAGTCACTGGGCTGCTACTAAAACAATTCATACACTTCTCTCAAGGCCACACAAAAACTGTCAATAGCATTACCTTTGCAATTGTACCGCTAATAAAAACATAGGAATCAAACGGAGGAATAAAATGCTCCCTGAACACACAGTCGTAACATCCTATGGCCCTGAAAATAGTTCTGCCATGCTGTGCCCTGTGGACACTTCGCTGCTGACACCAGAGGGATCGCCAGGCCTTGCTCAATTTCATCAAATGTGTTACAGCAGCTCGGCAGATTGGAAAGCACAAGTGTAATGTGATAATTGGTGTTTCTTACAAATCAACATCTTGTCTCCACAGATTAAGGCAAAAGACTACTCTACACTTAAGAAAATGTAAATCGGGATAGAAAAACTATTAGGCTTTTAAACAGACTTGGCATATAGCTTGTAGCAAAAGTGATAGTAAATATTGAGCGCATGTGTCAGAGGGGGGCACTACCTGAAAAAAAGGGGGGAGGGATAATTAGCTAGGACTGCTACACGTTCCACATTCTCCTGCTCGTTTCCTGAGAATGATCATCAAATTATTTACAGGATCCGTCCCTGTATATTGATTGTGTTTATCCAGGCGTTGTAGCGAATGTTACATGTAAGTTCTCTCTTTTACTACTTGCAGTAACTCTGGGAATTAGGTCTTTTTATTCCTCATTTGCAGGTAATGACACCAAAGCACAATGAGGACAAACGACCTGAGCAAGCACTCACAACCATGGAAAGAGTGGAGCAGGAATTTGTACTCTTAAGTTTAACACCCACATGTTGCAATAGAATGTGTTACAACAGAGTTTTGTCCTCTGTCTCTCTGTAGATATGCATATATATATATATATATATATATATATATATATATATATATGACATGCCTTCTAATATATATATATACAGAAATATATAAATAAATATATATTTATTTTCACATATATATATATATACACATATTTCTTTTTTTTTTAAACATTTCTTTATTTTTGAGAGACAGAGAAAGACAGAGCATGTGCTTGGGAGTGGCAGAGATAGCGGGAGACACAGAATCCGAAGGAGGCTCGAGGCTCTGAGCTATCAGCACGGAGCCCAAAGTGAGGCTCGAACCCACAAACCACATTAGATCATGACCTGAACCCATGAGATGCTTAATGACTGAGCCACCCCCCCAAAAATATATATACATATATTTTATTGAATACAAGAATAGAAAATTTTTCCAATGTGGAAAAGGAATTTAAAAAACAGTATTTTCGCAAACATGGCTTATCAACTACTTCCTAGGTCATATTTGGCCTCTCATAGCAAAATTTGGACTCAGCTGAGTAAATTATGAAGGAAATTAAAATCAAATGAATGATCCTTCATTTAAACACAGTTTAATGCGTATGGGAAATACAACCCAGAGATAATCACTTCTAGAAACATGTTAAGTTCCTTTAGGAATCAAAGGGAGCCCTTGCTCTTTGCTTATCTTCTAGAATAATTCAGTCTTAAGGCCTAGCTAGGGTGAGCAGAGAGATTTTTGTACTGGCAGGGATATCGGGGTGGAAGAATTGGACAAAAGCTACAATAGACCTGAACAAGGTATTGAAACTCGAGCAGAGTGAGAAAGGTGTCCACACAGAGATCGGCTGGCATGAAGAAGACATGTTATATGTGGGAAATATGGCCTGGTATGGGAATTCGAAGTCCTGGTGAGATGCACAAAACCTCCATGGTGGGGTAGAGAAGGTAGTGGAAACAGCCAGTGCAGATTTTCAAAGTCAAAGTGGAGTCACTGGAGAATCTGCAAGGTGTTGGGAGGCTGAATGGCAGTGAAAGTTTGGTGGCCTACAGGGGGCTTGATCAAAGAACAAAATACATGTATTAAGGAAAACAACAGCCAGATTTCTCACTCTTGCAAAAGAGAGCTGTAAGTTATTAGAGGGTTAAAAAAATGAAATAAATCATGGTGTTAGATTAGAATAAGAAGTATTGGTATAAAATCAAGGTTCTCAATATATTTAGAATGATACAGAAATAAATATTTTGTACATATATGCTTATAGATATATTCTTTAGCTGTACCCACTGAGAGGGCCTGGGAGCAACGATTTTTCTAATAGCAAAGAACACACATGACAACCAGATTTGGGCTTCTAAATATTACTCTCTATGAGCATGGGGGGAAAGCTTCTTGGAGAAGTCACTCTTCCCAGAGCTGAGGAAGGAAAATTGAAGACAAGTCCCACATATATTTTTGGGCCAGAAAGGAAGGGAATATTCAAATAATTAAGAGGTAATGTTGAAAAGACACAAATATCAGCTTAAAGTGTCTTCGCTTTTACTTTACATTTCAGTGCATTATATTTTAACATTGCAATATTAAAATCAATAATGGTGCTAATACATCGGAACGAATTTAATACAGTAAGAAAGACCTCGAGACCACACTGACATAAACTAATAGATGGATCATTTGAAAGTGCTATGAGGACAAGGTTATCTTTCTTGTTTCAAAATATCTCTCAACAAAATATGTAATAATTACAAAAAGATAAAGAGTGACATTACAGTAGAATCATCGTCTAACGTAGATAGCCTCTAAGATTGACCTCAGTTATGCCTGCCTCCAACATTCACACCTCTGGCTAATTCCTTTCCCTGGAGAGTAAAATGGGCTTTTATCAAGCAGATCCTAAAAAAAATAAAATAAAATATAGCAGAAGAGACAGGATACCAATTCTAAGACAACAGCCACGTGACTGGGCTTGGAAGTACATCCCCCATTCAGGTGAATCTTCAGAAAAACCATATTCCTTGCCGCCACTTTGACCCTAAATCCACAAGACACTTTGATGCAGAGACATCCAGCTAAGCTGAACCCAAATTCATGACCCAGATAAACCAAGAGATAATACATACTTTCAGTCTCAAACCTCTAAATCCAGGGGTAATTTGTTATACAGTAGTAGATAATAGCAATTTTGTACATGGTAGTGGGGCGTGTTATAACAAACACTTAAAATGGGGTAATTGTTTACAGTTAGGCAGTGGGCTCTGAGGAGCAGGTCGGTATAAAATGCCTCAAACACACCCTCTATTGAACGTTGGACTTGGGAGGTGCTGCATGTGAGGCTTGCAGGAAAATGAGAATATTATATGGGAAACTAGAGGGTCACTGCATAGCAGCTAAGACAGAAAACTTTTGCAGCAAAACTGTTCCCTGCATTTATGTAACAACAGAAATGGACCCAGTGACTTTTAAACAAAAGGGATCCAGGTCTTTCTGGTTTTGAAGGTTACTAGTCTTCTCAGATGGCAAATGATGCTAAAATTAAGAAATGGTCTCTAAGCAAAAATCAAATCCAGGGCACATAAGAAAGCCATGGAGTGACTGTAAAACTTTTTGTTAAGATCTTAGATAGATCAAGGATGGTCCGTTGGCTTGCTGTCTAGTCAGATCTCCCCTCCTTAGAGATTAATGGGTAAGTATGACTCAAAGATCCTTTCTAGCTAACAATAAGGATTCTAATTCACGTAAAGACTTTGTCACTCAGGCACCTCAGTAGGGTCCAAGGTAGAGAGAATTTTTCTTGAAGAGACTTTTTGTCTAGTTCAGTGAGCCCCCAAAAGATTCATGGGATACCCATACTACTGACAAAATAGAGTTCTGCATGTAGATACATCAAAAGTGTGAACTGAAGAAAAAGAGTCAGAGACTGTACAATAAGATTAAGCCTTTGAACCCTTTGAATTCTATTGGCAGGAAGCCAGCCAAGAGAGCTGCGTATTTGCAAATCTGGCTACATTTCACGAGAAAGGAAGGCCAGTTCAGAAGGTAGAGCCAAGAGCTGAGGTGGTATAACTGAGAGCCACGGACAGATATTGTCGGGCCTTGAACCTAATCAAAGAGCTTTTACTATTTACCAGCTAGACTTCAGGAATTTGATGGGCGAGTATTTTGTTCATTTTCCTTCTTTTTAAAAAAAATTATTTATTTATTTTGAGAGAAAGAGAGAGCACAGGGAAGGGGCGGGGGAGGGGGGGGAGAGAATCCCAGCAGGGTCCACACTCAGCCTGAAGGGGGTCTATCTCAAGACCATGAAATCATGACCTGAGCTGAAATCCAGAGTTGGATGCTTAACCGACTGAGCCACCCACGCACCCCATTTTCTTTTTTTTTGAAACAGAAATGTCTATAGAAATATTTTCATGCTTATCTCACCATTGTGTGTTAGGTGTGGGGATGGGGCTAAATAACTGGTTTCTCTAGCATCACAAGTCTTCAGATCAAGGAGAAATGAATGTAAGGAACCTCATTTATGCTTGCACTTGATTCTATGATGAGTTTCTGGACTTTGAGCTCATGCAATGGAGGGTCCTAAAAAGGGCTGAGTATATACTGCATAATACAACAACATGAATCAGTGGGGTCCAGAGGGTAAACTGTGGTACGCATTCTGTAAGAGGGCCTTCAATGATCCCAGTTTCTTTGTATTCATTCTCTTGGGTAATCCCATTTCCGGAATGTGCATTGGACTTACTTCTAACAATTGGAATATGGCAGAAATGATAGCATATCACTTTAAATATTAGTTATAAATATGGACCGTGGCTTTGATCAGAGATGTCCTTCTCTCTAGCTCTCTCAGATAGCTCTTCCTGAGGCCAGGCAGTTGCTGTGTTGTGAGGTAGCCCTGGAGAAAGGTCTACCTAGCAAGAGCCTGTGAAGTCCACCAATCGCCACATGAGTAAGTTTGGAAGCAAATTCCTACCTCTGCCATTAGATCCATCCATGGCCCCAGCCAACAGCTTGGTTACAACCTCAAGGGAGACCTTGAGCCGAAGGTACCCACCCAAGTCACTTCTGGATATCCATGCTTCTGTGAGATAATAAGTGTTTGTTGTTTCATACTGATAAGTTTCCTGCTAATGTTTATGTTGGCTGATCACACTGCATAGCTAATACACAACATTAATCAAATAGTAAAAATTAACATTATTAGTAATGAGACAAATCAAAACCTTGTTCTATCTGAAGGGATGCAACAAGAATACAGCATCATGTCTGTGATGTACCTAACAAAGAAGCATATCCTGAATTTGTACATGAGGAAACATTAGGCAAACCCAATATGAAGGACATTCTAAATAATAACTGGCCAGAAATCCTCAAACATGTCCCTAAATCAAGAAAGAGTAAGGAATTGCTCCAGATTGAAGGAAACTAAAGAGATATGGCATTGGAATACAATATGGGATTTTCATCTTGAAAGTTTTGTTATTTGGGGAACCTGGGTGTCTCAGTTGGTAAAGTTACTGACACTCGATTTCTGCTCAGGCAGGTCACGATCTCATGGTTTGTGAGTTTGAGCCACATGTCCGGCTCCACTCTGGCAGTATGAAACTTGCTTGGGATTCTCTTTCTCCCTCATTCTCTCTGTCCCTCCCCCACTTAGACACACTCTCTCCTGCTTTCCCTCTCTCTTTTGCTCTCAAAACAAATAAAAAAAAAAGAGAAAGTTTTGTTATGTAAGATATTGAAACAACTTAGGAAGCTTGAATGGGGCCTAAAGATCACATTGCAATAATGCATTAATGTTAATTTCCTTATTTTAATAATCACACTTTGGTTATACATGGAGAATGCCTTTATTCATAGAAAATAGCTAACATTCTGTCTCCAACTTTCTGACAAAAATTCTGCTTATTGGGCACAGAGACTAATGATAGTTTACTCCTACTTAGGACTGTTCTCTGTGGCCATGGATGACTCATACGGTAAAATAATATATTTGCTTTATCATTTCTTGATAAAAGAAACTATGGAGATTTATATGTTTCTAAATTATAATAATGGTATAATAAATTAATATTAGGGATAGGCCCCTTTTTCACTATTTCCTTCTCGGTGTTGGACAGTTTAAGTACGGCCATGTACAAAATATTCTGTTTAAAAGCCTTCAAAAACCTCCACCAAAAATTCACTCATAGCACATATCTCCAAACTTCATGTAAAACAAAATAAAGTTCATAGGAAAAAAAAAGAGTACATGTTATTTTTTAAATTAAGCCAGCAGTGTAATTCTCTTTAGATGTACCTTGTTTTGGTTATACTTATATTACTTTTTTTTTTCTTTTAAGTCACTGAATAAGAAATACTATTCCTTAGATTTTGTTTTAAGCAGGGTCCCCTATTCTCAGGTATAAAATAAAAAATAAAATAAAATAAAAAATAAAATAAAATAAAATGAATAAAACAATCATCCCAAAGTCTTAACCAGCTCATCCAAGATTGAAAGCTAAATGTAAGTCCCAAAGACATTTTAGAATCCAGCAAAGGGTATAACTGATTGCAATCAACTTCGTTTCTGAAGAGTGCGAGAGTCATACTTACTTTCTGATATTGGAGTTAATTTTTTATATAAAAATGAAGATCGAATAGTAAACAATATTGCACAGAATTCCTGTAATGGTTACATACTAAAACAGGGAATACAAATCTTGAGTGGGATCACCTGGCTGCTGACTACTACTCAGGAAATGGCTGATCGTACTGCATAAATTATGATTCACAATTGGCATTTATCAAACGTGTCATAGAGACCGGGTTATGAATAACTCAATCAGCTGCCTCAAGATGGCTTGGCTTAGCTCAGGCAGAGGATGATGATACAAGTATGAATAAGGGTTTAAAGATGTTACACCTGTCAGCTCTCTAGGAAAAGTTACTTAAACTGCATACCATACCCATGCATGACCACTGGTATTACAGAAGAACATTACTGTAATTCATTGTTACTCTAGTGATCTTAAAGAATTAAGACCACATTCATAACATCCAAATCTGTCTCCAAGGAGAAAGTCTGAGTTGGGGAATATCTGGATCATTAAGTAATTTCCTTGGGTCAGAGTAAAAGCACTTTATCTGCGAATATTACTTCCGTGGCATACTGGATGGAGCACAAGTTGGTAACAAAGTGACCTTTCTCTTAAGCAATTAATATATTCACTAGAATTTTCTTCAACTTTCAGGAACCAAATATATTCTCTAGTCTGATAAGTCTTAAATATTAATTTTGCTCTGAAATCTCTGCTCACCTCGCTCACCACCACTCCCCTTTGCATAGTTACAGTCTTTGTAATTTTCACTTGAGTTCATTTCCATTCCATGTTTAATTGTTCATCATATTTTCTGATGCACAATCTATGATTGCTAATGACATTTGTATAATAAATTGTTTTGATGTGCCAATATTTCTTGATCATCTGTATTACAAAATAAGCTATTTTACAGTATCTATTTTTAAATTGGTTGATTCTTCTCCAACACTGTAATAACAACATTGCCTGTTATTGGGAAAGGACAATTATTTCCTAGAGAATATTCAAACACAGATTTGTAAAACTGACAGCAAGATTTGCTGTGACAATAGTTATTCTGTCTAACAAATCATGGTGAACTCCATTTGGTGTTGAACAAAAATAATTTTGATATCCCAAGGAAAATGACACAGAAGCAGGAATTTGCCAGAAGGGAGGCGGTTAAAGAAAATAGAACGAAGAGTTATCACAAGTGATTTACAACAGTGACCATTTCCATGTGGTAAGAAGGGTGTGCTTGCGGAATGAGCCCCAGAGATCTAGGAACATAGATGTGACATCTGGATGGATGCGCGGAAATTTCTCCTTAGCTTTGGGTTGGTCATGTAAAAGCAGAAACAGCAAATGCCACAAGCCCAACCGGGTCTCTTATGTTGTTTCGTTATGTGTATAGACAGGATTGTGGGGAATAGCAAAAGCAGTTTGTGGTAGATACTTAATTTCTAATATTTAATTCATAAGTGTTGTTTAAACTTCTTAGCAAATCTTTGAAAACAGCATATTATGTAAATGTAGTCCAATAATACCTGGGTGAACCCATAGCATTCAGTGTGGTGTCACCTTCAAAAGAAATACTCCTTTATTATTGTTAAAAAAAAATGAAAACAGGGAGGGTGTGTTGAAATTCAGTTTAAGAATTTACTGGAATTTCTTGAATAAACAATGAGAAACTTCAGTAATGTCATACGGCAAACCATTTTTAAAAACCCATTCTTCCCTAGATCTTTCTGATACCTCAAGGCAGTACAGCAAATTGTGTCTCACCCCAATACTGGAAAAGCTGGGACCACTTTGTTTTTTCACTTACCTACCCTGATTTTCCAGATTTATTTCTCTCTTCAGGTTCCAGGTGTGAACTTCTTTATATAAAGTTCAGACTCTGCAGTCCTTCCCTTTATCCAAATTGGCACAACAAAAGAACTAATTATCTGTCTAATAAGACAGAATTTTCTAATAATGTAGAGGGATGTGTATGTTTGCTTTAAGGATGTTGTTTCTATAGGGGCACCTGGGTGGCTCAATCAGCAACTTTGGCTCAGGTCATGATCTCACAGTTTGTGGGTTCGAGCCCCATGTAGGGCTCCGTGCTGCCTGCTTTCGATTTCTATGTCTCCCTTTCTCTCTCTGCCCCTCCCTCCATCAAAAAATAAACATTAAACATTTTTTTTAAAAAGGGATGTTGTTTCTATAATAGTCACTGAGAGTTATAAATTCTTATAATTATGTCAAATTCACACGAAGTAAGCCCTGGGTTAAACCACTTAGGAACAAAAAAAAAAAAAAAAAAAAAAACATTGTCTTCTTAAAAACCTTACTTTTGCTCAAAATAGTACCTTCGTTTTTTTTCTCTCCCAGTTATATCCCAATTTTCAGGGACACTTTCTAATAAAATCTACTTCTTCTTGGTGTACTTCTAAATCTCTAGCAATCAGCACAATATAAAAGCAACAGCTCAAAAATGTAGCAAAAACTGAATAACAGATTTGCAGCCCTGTGGTTGTACACTAATATTTAAAATGGGATGGTTGTAGGGCCAGCAGAAGCCTTCTGAGGAATGTCAGACAGGAAACTTAGCAATGGCTCCCCACAAGAGTTTCAAGTTGTAACCTGGGAGCAGTGGGTAGCTTTATCTTACTAATGTGCTAGACACGAGAAGTTACTTTGAAATAGAATAAGGGATTGGCAGTGGTGACTGAGGAATAAAAGTTATTTAAAATCGTCATTAAAACCATAATCCTTAAATCACTGACCTCAAAAATACATTATCTTAGAACTTCTGAATTTAGCTTGATATTGAAATGTGAATTTATATTCTATAAATTAATACCATGAATTTATATACACGGTAGCTGAATCGTAAATTTATTCTGATGAGTTCACAATAATACTTGCTTCCTGGTTTGATGATGTAACTACTATGGGTTACTTGTAGTCAAAACGAAACAGTATCATCCTTCTGGAATCTCCATCTATAGCATGCTCCTTTCTGGACCACTCCAGACAAATATAGAACACATGCTTTGGATGATTTACTGTGAACCATGAATTACTATCTGCTATTTGGTAGGTATGGTAGGTACCTGTGTAGGCATCTGGAATTGCAATGATATGAATTTTAGTACAAAATGAGTTTTGTACTTAATTACAAGGAATTCTTTGAGCTCAGGTGAATGCAAAGACTGGAAAATAGAGTAAATGCTATATATCCTACATGTTTATGAATCTATTTATATGTTTAGATGGAGCCAGAAAAAAATGGGAAAAATGAAAATAATTGCATCCTTTACAGTGGAAGAATAATCTTCTGGCTTACAAATAAGATGTTTACACCAAACTGCAAAAAATAAATGTTGAAAAGGCCTCATAGCATCTGACAAAATTTTGATTTGCCTACTCACCCACAGGAGACATTTCTGGGACACTTGCAACGTAAGGTCCATCCAAGAACTTTGGCTCATTATCATTAATGTCCTGTACTTTGATGATGAATTCCGATTCAGGCTCCAGGGGCTTCCTGGTTTCTATGTCCACAGCCTGAGCACGAAGTGTGTAGAAAGGTTTCTCTTCTCTATCCAGGCTCCTTATTGCATGAATGTCCCCTGTAGTTTCATCAATGGTAAAAACAGTGCCTGCGCCGTCTCCTGAGAGGGTGTATTTAACAGTGCCCTCTCCTTTATCTAAGTCAGAATGGAGCTTTTGGGGGGAGAAAGAGAGACAGAGACAGAGACAGAAAACACCATTAAAGGGATGGCCCCGTGTTAAAAATACTTGCGGCATAACTTTTCATCAGAAAAGTTAAAGAAAAATCTTATGGTTCTTTTTTCATTTTCATCTCCTTCTTTCTTTCCTCCCTCCCTCCCTCCCTCCTTTCCTTCCTTCCTTCCTTCCTTCCTTCCTTCCTTCCTTCCTTCTCTTTGATTATAAACATTTTAAATACACACAAAAAATTAGAAAAATGCATGGTAAATATTTATATATACATGTATATATCCCAGAGATTCCATCATTTACCTTTTAATCCACAGTTGACCCTTTAATTATGCAGGGGTTAGAGTGGCCGACCCCTGTAGCAGTTGAACATATGTGTATGACTTTTAACACCCACAACACTTAACTACTAATAGTCTACTGTAGACCAGAGCCTTAGCAATAACAAAAATAAGTGTATTAACACATATTTCTATGTTTATGTATTATATACTGTATTCTTACAATAAAGTGAGGTAAAGAAAAGAAAACATTATTAAGAAAACACAAGGAAGAGAAAATACATTTGCAACATTATACTGTATTTATCTATACTATAAGTTTATGTATTCGTGAAAAAAATACATGTGAGGTTTAACCTCCATGAAGTTCAAATCCGTGTTTTTCAAGGATCAACTGTATTTGATCATCATTGTGCCTTCTTATTTGAAAGCAGAGGAGAGTTTTGGCACACCAGATGGTTACAGTTATGTGTAGTAGAGTATCTCATTTTAACAGACTGATTTTCAATAAGTTATTCAGTATTACTCAGCTAAATGTTGGATAGGATCACTGATTATCTTTTCAGATTTGCAGAGAAATAGCTTGCTCTAATTCCTTCTATATATTTGAAATCTTGTAATGTAGAAAAGTTTTGAACCGCTGATAATTTCTTCAACACATGTACAATTCACTCTATTATAGTATGTAACAAGATACACATAAATAACAGGGGAGGACTAAAAAGACGATACATTTTCATTGCAACACTTTAAGTCAATGTTTTTCAAACTGGAGTCCAAGAGTTGATAGAAGAGGAACATAGACTTGGAGATCTATAAATTATCCAATAATGTATACATACAATGTATTACATTATTTATACTTCTCTAAGAATATGCATACACATATATATATTTATAAGTAATATACTCACTATTTAAGTTATACGGCATGTATATTCTTATAAATATCATTTTTTTATTCAGATGGTGATCTAAAATGTTTTAGCCATGCCTAATCATTTGTATAAGGCCATCTGATTTCAGAGTCCACATTTTTAGATTTAAGAGCTCATTCCAGGAGCACCTGGGAGGCTTGGTGGGTTGAGCATCTGACTCTTGATTTCAGCCCAGGTCATGATCCCAGGGTTTTGGGATCAAGCCTATCATCGGGCTCAGTGTTGAGCATGGAGCCTGCTTTAGAGTCTCTCTTCCTCTGCCCTGCTCCCCACTTGTGCTCTCTCTCTCTCTTTCTCTCAAATAAAATAAAATTTAAAAAAATAAATAAAAGCTCATTTCAGTCAACGGATCAACCAAAGGAAAAACATTCTTTTAGTGTTCACAGTCATTTGGACTGTGCCTCAAAATTTGCCTACAAGCCAACCATTCTTGCAAAATTTGGGGAAGAATGAGTTCTGGTTTTTTTAATGTTTCAAACCCCACAAAAAAAGGTTTGAAATACCTTAAATCATATAAATATCCTTTTGCAAATAAGCTCTGTGTATTAGTATTAGTAAAATCAAAACATACACAAAATAAAGATAACAGTGGCTATATCTTTGCTCTTAAACTCAACATTCTGGTTTTAAGTTCAATAAAACAGCATCATCTTTCCAATTTAATGTTATTAAAATTAATGCATTCATTCTGTGAATTTGTATTTATTTCAAATTTTTCTCTGAAAATATACTTGTATAATAACATATGCAAAGGATTGATACATGGACAAGTGTTACAATTGAAGTAATGGAAAATAGAAAGAGAGCACATGATTTTAGTTTTTTCAAGTTCCTGTATATTTTACTCAAGTCTAAGGAAAATTGTGATAAATGACAGGAGGAAGATTTTTTCCTCCTAATTTTTTACAAACTCTTATGAAGCAGAGGAAATTTCAAGTGTAAAATCAAGCTGTAGATAAATGTACTTTGAACTTGGGAATTTCAAATTACATATTTCACCCATACTATGAAAGATATTCAACACAGTGGGTATTGCTTTCTCTTTTAAATGTATCTAAAGATATGAGCCGGGCAAAAGCTCAATGCAAAAGCAAAGACTCTATAAACTACATCCATTTTGCCAATGGCTCCAAAGAATATGTGGTAATATTGTGGGAAGCGAGTGAACATTCTAAGAAGGTTTTTACAATGGGATCCAAGAAGAGTTACAAAAAAAAGAAAAATCCACATTTAGCTAAAATCAGAACTGTTTTCTTTTCTAACAGACACAAGAATAGAAAAGCAAATGTGTTTGCGGCTCTATCCAAGATCGAAATTAAATTCAGTTGCTGTTCTTCCTCACTCTTCTACTTTTCCCTTCTAATTTAAAGCTGAATTTTGTAGGGGTTAAAACTTCAGAAGAAATATGTGAATATACATTAAAACTTTGAACTGGGAATGAAGTTGATTAATGTAAAACTCTTGAGAGGATCAGAATTTTTATAGCAGTTCATTACATGACAATACCTCATAGGGGACCACCTGAGATATCTTGCACTGACAGGCAATATATTTTTTAACTTTTTTTGTCTTTATTTTTTAAAGTTTATTTATTTATTTAGAGAGAGAGACAGAGAGCACAAGTGAGGAAGGGACAGAGAGAGGTTGAGACAGAGAATCCCAAGCAGGCTCTGTACTGTCAGCAAGGAGCCCGACACTGGGTTCGAACTCAGGAACCAGGAGATCATGACCTGAGCCAAAACCAAGAGTGGGACACTTACCCAACTGAGCCACAAAGATGACCCCTGATGAGCAATATTTAAAATTAGTTATTCAGTGGTGATTGAAATGGCACATGAGTAACTAGCTTAAAGTATAGGTGTTTTTCCAGCATCATTTCTAATATTAAATAAGTGACTGCCGGATGTGGGTATTGTAGATAGATAGCTTCTTTTATCATCTGTACACTTTGTTATATTCAGTGTATATAAATTGCTATAAATAAAAATACATATAACTGAAAAAGTATACATATAGAAATATATCTATATGTACTTTTATATTTATTATTCTCTGACTATATACACATGACGTGATATAAAAAAATCAACACTTTCTTTTTTTTTAACACTTTCAATAACAAAATACCATGACTATTTTTCAGTATCACTTGAAATTCTTCAAAAAAATTTTTTTAAGTAAACTCTATCTCCAATGTGGGGCTCAAACTCAGGACCCCAAGACTGAGAGTCACATACTGTACCAACTGAGCCAGGCTGGTACCCCTCTACAGAATAATTTTTGACGTGCGCATTATTCATTCAAGGAAGTTGAATGATTTAATGGGCATTGCCTATTTTTTTCATAAATAGTAAGATGAATGTACGTGTGTGTATGTGTGTTCTTCTGTTTAGCTCCTTTAGAGGTAATTATCAAGACCAAAAACATAATTTTTATGAATCAAAAAATGTGAAACTTCAGTGATTCCAGATGCTGATCTCTGTAGATGGAATTTGTTTCTTTTTCTTTTTTTTTTTTTTTTTTTAGTTTTGAAGGAGAGAGAGACAGAGTGTGAGTGGCGGACGGGTGGAAAGAGAGGGAGACACAGAATCCAAAGCAGGCTCCAGGCTCTGAGCTGTCAGCACAGAGCCCGAAGCGGAGCTCAAACTCGAACTCACAGACCACGAGATCATGACCTGAGCCGAAGTGGGACGCTCAACCGACTGAGCCACCCAGGCGCCCCTGGAATTTGTTTCTTCAATCTTTCAGGAATGAAATGCAGGCTTAGTTTATACTGTGAAGCTACTTCTTAGTGTCATTTGCATAAAGAAGGAGGGAGGGTTTCAGAAGAAGGATTTTCGTGACTTGCCTCATCTTTGGGCTGTGTTAATTCACTATGACAAAGCACATGATGTCGTTTTACACGGGGCTTTAAGCCACACACATACAGAAAGCTAATGATTCCACAAGGATGAAATTATTTTCATTTACAGCAATTTAAAAATGGCAGCAAGAAAGGTTTCTTATTCCAATTATGTTTTTAAATGTTTATTTACTTATTTCGAGAGAGAGCACCGACAGGGGGTGAGAGGAGAGAGAGATTCCCAAGCAGGATCTGCGCTGTCAGTACAGACCCTGACCTGGGGCTCGATCTCACAGACCGGGAGATCCTGACCTGAGCTGAAAGCAAGAGTCAGACACTTAACTGACTGAGCTCCCCAGGCGCCCCTCCAATTATTTTTTTCAAAGCTGTTTCTGAGTAGGTGCTGACTGTATTTACTGACTAAAGCAGCCTATTTCAATAATATTATTTTTTAGTATTGACATTTAAAATTTGTCCCGGAAACAGAGTTCTATAAACACTAGATGTAGAAATCTGCACTGTCCGAGCAGTTGTTTTGTGGAAGTGGTGGTGGTGTTTTCGGACGTTTTCCAAGTCATCTCAGATGGAGCATGAAAATATGATGCTGAGGGGCGCCTGGGTGGCGCAGTCGGTTAAGCGTCCGACTTCAGCCAGGTCACGATCTCGCGGTCCGTGAGTTCGAGCCCCGCGTCAGGCTCTGGGCTGATGGCTCAGAGCCTGGAGCCTGTTTCCGATTCTGTGTCTCCCTCTCTCTCTGCCCCTCCCCCGTTCATGCTCTGTCTCTCTCTGTCCCAAAAATAAATAAACGTTGAAAAAAAAAATAAAAAAAGAAAAAAAAAGAAAATATGATGCCGAGAAAGGCTTTAACGAGCTTTGGAGCATCAGCAAATCTGGATTCCAGTGTCTAAAAGTTTGAGAAAGCTAATTTAAAGTTAAATGTTTACTAGCATCTCTTCGATTATATTTTAGGGACTGCTGCACAAAATAAGGGATTTAGTCTTATTTTTCTCTGGGTTGAAAATACACATAAAATAGAAAATGTTTTTTCTATTACTGTGTTCAGCAGTGATTTTCTTTTCATTTGCTATTTGCCAGGACAGGGGGTGGTTACTAGGCCCGGGGAGCATAGGAGTTATGTTGGAAGGAGAAATTTTTGATTCTGATTTTTGAAAAAACAAAAACAAACAAAAAAAAATTTTGATTTCGTTTCTGCCTGAGAACCAAAATTTGTGTGCAGCGAATACTGGATTTGGTGTATGTTCTTGCAAATTATTAACCGTGTGCCCATAAGGTACTGTGGTACCTCACATACTGTTTTAAAACCTGCCCTCCACATCACTCTCATCAAGATTAGGCATTAACACTTTTGTTCCTATATTGTAGATTACTGACGGTCTCAGGAGAGGAATGAAAATGTGTGGGCACTCTATCATCTTCCTTTACCAAAACTGTTTTAAAAAGAACTTCAGGGGCGCCTGGGTGGCGCAGTCGGTTAAGCGTCCGACTTCAGCCAGGTCACGATCTCGCGGTCCGTGAGTTCGAGCCCCGCGTCGGGCTCTGGGCTGATGGCTCAGAGCCTGGAGCCTGTTTCCGATTCTGTGTCTCCCTCTCTCTCTGCCCCTCCCCTGTTCATGCTCTGTCTCTCTCTGTCCCAAAAATAAATAAACGTTGAAAAAAAAAATAAATAAATAAAAAGAACTTCAAACCAACAGAAAAATTAAAAGAATGATACACGGAAGGCCTATATTCTCACTCTCTAGATTAAATAATTACTAACATTTCCTGTATCTGATATATATATATATATATATATATGTGTGTGTGTGTGTGTGTGTATATATGTGTGTGTGTGTGTGTGTGTGTGTGTATATATATGTGTGTGTGTATATATATATATATATTTTTTAAATTGTGAACATCAAAACAATTACCTACATGATACTGAAACACCAACTTCATGAAAATAAGGCCCTTTCCTATGTAATCATAATGTCAAAATCTCATTTAAGAAAATTACTTAAAATACCTATCACCACCTTATAACCAGCCCATATTCCATTTTCCCCACTTGTCTCTTCAAATATCTTTCTTGGCTCTTTCTTTATATTTTGAGCATAGATCAAAGCAACTTTCAAACACTGCACTTGGATTTTGTGTCTTTAATTTCTGTTAATTTTAGAAGGATCATGCATTTAAAATTTTTTTAATGTTTATTTTTGAGAGACAGAGAGAACGGGGAAGAACACAGAGAGAGGGAGACACAGAATCTGAAGGAAGATTCAGGCTCTGAGCTGTCAGCACAGAGCCCCACGCGGGGCTCGAACCCACAAACCGCCAGTTCATGACATGAGTCGAAGTCAGACGCTTCATCAACTGAGCCACCCAGGTGCCCTGGATCATGCATGTTAATATTTACTTATCATCATCTTTTTTTCAGGGAACCAGCCTCCATTCTGAATTTGTCTGCTGGAAAACGAAACTTCCTGACATGTCTTTAAGTGTTTACTATTCTGTCTTAGAATAGTTCTTTAGTCTCAAAATATATATGAGCAAATGTAGCAGCATAAAAGTATGCCCTACTTAATGTAGAGATCCTTGAGTTATGGCATCTCCTTCCAGTCATCTCCATAAACACACTCAATGTGAGGGAAACGCTCCTTGTACAGGGTATGCATCAGTAAATTTTGGTGTAGTAATGGCATATAAGTTGTGGTACTCCTTTTCAGTTTTCAAATGATTACAAAACCTGTGGAATGCTTTCATATTATGGTTCAACAGTTGGTGCATGTGATCTGAAATAATATTATAACTATCTTATTTACATACAGGATCCCTCGGATCAACCAGTCAAAACTAGTAGGAGAAAATTTTATGCAAGTTTCTTTGGTTGAAATAATTTCATTTTGCACCAAGAAACCAAAAAAACCTACTTTTTCGATATGCTTCTTGGTATACTTATAAAATATTCGTATGTCATTTTTTATAGTTGCTCACTTTCCAATTCATGCTTATTCTGTTCTCAGAACCGTCACAGAGGCCATTGCATTGGCTACAAAGCCATTGGATTATGTTTAAGGCATTGCTTATTGACAAAAGAAGACTAGACCCAAAGATGATCTATAGTTCTGCCTGAATAAGTTATAATGCAAAATTTCTCCCTGACGCCACTTAAGGTTCAAGAATATTTGACATTCTATGCCATCCTATTCCCTGAAGGGACTCATTTGTTCTTCCTCAAATGATTGCTGGCATTTGAGCAAGAGGAATACCACTTTACAAGGTTGAAAATTCCCTTTAACAGCCCAAAGTGAGTTGAGGATTCCCCTGCCTGGGTTACAGACCCAAAGCTATTTATCATCTGGAAATATTTCACCTTCCATGTAAGGAAGTAGAAATGCATTTCAAAAAGGCCCACACCTCCCCAGAGGTATGCCAAGGCAGGGCAAAGAAGAACAAAGACTATTTGCAATTCTTGGGAGTAACAAAATCTGATGTGCTAGGATGTATTTTATATCCTGTTAAAGAAAAAAAAATATGCTATTCACCCGATGCTCTCTTTCATTTTCTTTTTCCCCTTGAATATTCCATGTGTGGTTACATATGAGGGGTATCCTAACTCGTCTTCTAGATTGTCATTATTTTACAACTTCAGCTCACCCAGATTACATTATATCATTTGAGAGTGTCACAACATATTAATAAGTAGTTCTGGAGAAGTTTGAGAGGTCATTGGCGTGGTGCCTGGATTTGGGGGAAAAAATATGGGAGAAGGTTAAAATAATTTCTTACCTACATTTCCAAAGCTGTAAAGCACTTTTCACAAAGCCAGGTTTTAGGTAACAAAACATTCCCTGACAATAAACTGTTCTTATCAAATGTTCAGTAATGGAATCTCTATTTGAAATGAAAGTGAATTTCTGTATGATTTCAAATGTGATTATTTTTCAGAGGATGATTCATTCTAGATAAAAGTGAGCTTTAAATAATAATTACACATTATTATAGTTAGATATCATTCACTAATTTATTGCTACTCATTACTATTTTTCCATATTATTACTTATAATAAAAGTAATTAGCCTTTACTGAATACCGGACACAGTGTTACACATCTTATAAGCTTTATTTAGTTCTCAAACTAATCAGTGATGTGCTAGCATGACAAATATGATAAGTGAACTCTTTCTAATGAAATTCTAATATTTCAAAATGTAAAATTTAATTTTTAAAAGCTCTATGTTCTATCCCAACTTCTTTGTATATGCATTTAAGAACTGTAATAAATCAGACAGACTCAAATATTACCTCTGATTTAAAATATGGAATGGTCTAAAATCCATGATCACAAGCCTCAAACATTTGGGGTTAAAAATCCCAAACCCATTACTTCTTAGCTGGATGTTATTGTAGAAGTTACTAAGTTTCTTTGGATGTCAGAATCATCATATATAAAATGTGGATTCTAATACTTACATCATAAAATTTGGAAAATACCTTAGAGAATTTAACTTCCGAATGTCTATTTCCTTTCATTTATCTGCATTTACATCCAAATGATCCCAGTATAGCGATATTTGTTTCCATTTACATTAATTTATATTCATAGATACAAGAAAACTAATTGGATACAAAATAATGATAGAAAACACTATCAAGCTTCTTCTTTTTCCAGGCAATTTTCTAAAGGTTTTATGTGTCTGAAGCCACTTTAATAGTTAGAATAACCCTATAAGGACAACCCTACTATTAACAGTCTCACGTTGAAGATGCATAAATTGAGGCACAGAGAAGCTGAGTTGGCCCAAGACACACAAATGGAAAGACACAAAGCTAAGATTCAAATCAAGTAGTCTAACTCTGTGTATCTCTGAGTCTAGCTCTTCAACTAAATCAGTTCTCTTTTAATTTGATGCATGTAAAGTCATTTTTTTTTCTTAACTCTCAAAAATGGGTCTCTCTTAAGAGGAAAAGACAAACAAACACTGAATTTTTGGCCAGGGGATTAGATTAGCCACAAGCTACCCAAGTATCGGTTTTGTAATATACATCAGTTCGTTTGAGCAAAACCAGGCTGTATTATAATGGACACATTAATGAGAATAGTTGTATTCAAGAATGCTTTGGATTGCCCATTAGTTATTGCACTAGCCACTGGAATAGAGAACGTAAGTTACAACTTGTTATCAAGGTGACAGGAGTCCAGTGGGGAACAATATGGGTCATAGCAAAAAAGATACTCACTCAAAACACTGTGTCTTGTTACAATTTCTTGTCTCCCAAATCACATTTTTCTATAGAAGTTTTCATATGCATTTACTATATAATTAAAAAGCATGTTATATTTGTGTTTTTATTTAAAATACAAAGTGATATCACATTTATAGTTAGAAATCACCTCAATAATATAGTGCCAATCATGTATTTGGAATAATCAATAGTCAACTAGAAAAGAGTGAACAGCATTTATGTTAAAGAAAATATAATTTACTACTATATCAATAAAATATTCCAATGAAAATTTTTCTAAGGTTCTGCACATTGTGTATATCATAATTTTCTTTGAAGCATATGGAAATCCATAATATTAAAAACTTAATTGAATCACTACATTTCATTAGAGAAAAAGTCATTAGCACATGTACTTTCTCACAATGAACTAATAACCAAATAAATAGGCATATGTATGTGTGTGGGAATATTTAGATATGTGTGTATATATATATATATATATATATATATATATATATATATGTCAGAGATAAAAGAGAAAGAATATTTGTATGTGTTTTCATGTGCTCACACATGCACATTTTTGCAAAATAAATAAAAGGCTAAATAGATATACATTCTATAAAACAACACTGTTAAGAACACAATCTGAAAATCACATTATCTGCTTATTTCAAAGGTGGTTTGAAGGTGACCTATTTTCTGTAGCATGCATTACTGTGGGGATTGCTTTATGTGTTAAAGGACAAAGCCACCTCACTGAAGTCTTTTATTTCCCTTCCTCACTTTACAATAACTACTTTAAATGGATTTTGAAAGTATAATATCACAAAAGCAGAAAAAAATAAATCCAAGTACTTAACCAGGTTGCTTTCTTTGTATTGTGAGTCAAGCAGTTTCATGTCAAATTTACTGTTAAGAATTCATATCTCTCAGTCTTATATCCTATAACAGTGTCATAAATATTATCTTATTTGCATGATAAAGTAACATTAAATATTCATTTTTTGCCTAATAATATGAAAATGAGTACTCTTAATGCTAAATTGCAATGTGTTAATGAGAGATAGAAACAGTAACTCTTCTGTGTAAGAAACGCAGTAAAATGCATCTTATTTCTAAATACAGGTTAATCAGAGATGTTTCTCTAAAATCATTATAAGCATATTAAGGAAGGAATCATTCTCAGGGTTCACTTGTTTCCCACTAGGGATAACAAGATTCCCAAGAAACTTCCAAAGAGATAGTAATTTCACTGACTTTGACTTTAAAAGGAAAATAAAGTAATGAATAAAAAAGAAAGATATAAAGAAAAAAAAAGAAAAAATGCAAACAGCTCTCACAGATGCAGGAACCTCAGTTTTGACTGCTTTCTGCAAATATATATTATTGGATGTGTAGTGAAATAAATCGATTTCAAGCTATTTCATTTTTAAAGGTCAAAGTTTTTTTTTTAAGGAATTCAGAATTATAAAAGCAGATGCTTAATTTGACATTGACTGAGACCTAAAATGATGAATAAATCTCTCAAAGTTTAATTGCTTTTCAGAAGATATTGAATTGCTTTGTTATTAAATTTTCCTAATAATGCATGGAATTCATAGAATTGTGTGTGTATATGTGTGTGTACCTCATTTTCCTAAAACTGACATGAATGTTACAGATTTATACTTGCATTATCTCCAAAATCTAAAAAAAAAACCAAAAGGTTTGTTTACTTATCACCTTTCCCTGCATTTAATAATTTTCTACTCTCTCCATATACCATTGATTGCTGATTAAGAGAAGCTATCTACAAAATTTCTAAGACTAATCCGGGTCCAATCATACTTCATTGTATTATTTTAGATCATAAAACTTGTATTTATTAAATATGGTCTTGAATACAAATCAAGCCTTAATTATCAATTGTGGTTGAACTCCAAAATATGGTGGGGTGGTCAGTATTCTGCCATATTGCATATTTCCCAAGATTTAATGTACATTCCCTGCATATTCCCCAGGACTGTGAAGACTATGGATTTAATTCTTATAGTTATGTTATGCTGGGTGGGCCAGACCTAATCACATGTGACTTTTAAAAGCTTAAGAATTCTTTTCCAGGTGTGAAAAGAGGAAATTAGAAACCCATGCTCCAACTTGCTTGGATACAAAGGGGCAATCTTTAGGAGCTGAGGGCAGCCCCACATCCCCACTAGCAGTATAAAGGGGACCTGAGGCCTAAAATAGCAAGGAAAAATTCTGCCAACAGTCTGAATGAGCTTGAAAGCTGATTTTCTCACCCTCAAGAGAGAAAAATAGCCCTGCTGACACCTTGGTTTCAATCTTGTGAGGCCTTGAACAAAGAAATCCTTTATTCTCTGCTGAATTTCTGCCTGCAGAACTGTGAGCCCTAAGCTGTTCAATTTGTGGGAATTTGTTATTCAGCAATGGAAAACTAATACTTGTAGGTACTTACAGAAATCTAATATTATTAGTACTTCATTTTAAAAAAATAATCATGACTTGATTAAAGAGACAATTTTGATTTCTTGGTTATGTGCCTCTACTCACACCAACTCTTTTAGGATTCCTGAACCCAATTCCAATGTGTGGAGTAGTGTTCCCCACACACAAGTCCAAGCAATTCTCAAATAGCAACAGGCTGTCCAAGAATTCAACTCAATTCTGACACTATCTACCTAGAAACAGCATCAGATTCCACAGGTTAAGGGCGCAGTCTTATAAGAACACTTCCCCCCCGCCCCTGTCACATCAGACTCCAGTTGCCATGTTGAGGCTATGACACCTGTGCTTCTGACTGATCAGCTACAGACTAGAGGTTCCAACAGTCCACTCTTTAGGTTGTTTTAATTTTCTTGAGTGCCTCACAGATATCAGGGAAATATTTACATTTACTAGTCTATTAAGTGATATGATAAAGGATATGTATCAATGGCCAGATAAAGAGATACATAGAGGAGCACAGAGATTTCATGCTTTCTTTGGGGTGCCATTCTCCCCAGTCCCTACATGTTCACCCACCTAGAAGCTCTCTGAACTCAGTCTTTTTGTTTTTTTATGGAGCTATCATTGATCTTATAGTCAGGATTGACTAAGTCATAGGCCATTGACTGATTCAGTGTCCAGCCCCTCTCCTCTTCCTTGAGGGCAGGGAGTAGGATTCAAGGTCAACCTTTAATCAAATGGTTGGCCCCCATTGCAACCAGCCCTTTCCCCACAGTGGGGTCCAAAAGTCACCTTCATTAATAACAAGATACCCATGACAGTTTTACGGCTGTCAAGCATTTTCAGGAACTGTGAACGAAGACCATATATATCTGAGAAGTATATATTTGATCATCTGAGTGGCCAAATATATATTTATCATAAATCATTATGTCACAGTGCCTCAATTTTCTGACACATTATTTTATTTGTTTGCTTGTTTAATTTTTCCCTGCCTGTATCCATACTCTACTATTTCTAGTACATACATCTGCTCCCTCCTTTGTATAAGTGACCCTGTACAAATTCACCCTGTTAATCTAGTAATATTGTTAATCACTGCACTTTGTCCCTTTGACCATACCATAGGAAGAGATCGTAGGTCTGGCTAACGTTCACATATGCCTTTCCAGTCAAAGAAATAGCTGACTACTACCAAGATAGTCTCCACCTCACCCTGTATCCTGGACAACATAATGAAGGTGTCTTGAAAATAGGAGAAAATTTAGTCTGCATACAAAAGCAGAATGAGAAAAATAAGGACAGAAGAGAGGGAGTCTTTCTGATATCAAATCAATTACTGAAATTATCTGTACTTTTCCTCATAGAATGAACTCATAAATCTCCTACTCTGAATTTGGTTTTGCCAGTCAAAAAAAATCCAAAACAAAACCATCCATGTTCTTTTTGCATGCAATAAGCATTTATTGAATACTGATTGTATTCAAGTGTCACAGATTTGGGGACAAATCCAACGTAAGTCCTCAAAGATCAACATAGGTAGAGAATCTGTTTTCTTCACCTAAAGTCATTAAAAATAAAAATTAAAAAAAAAGCACAGCAGATTTTACTATTGCTACTTCTTCATCCTTTATACAATTTGAAACAATGTTTTCTTTTTTTGTTTTTTTGTTTTTTTGTTTTTTTTGTCAAAGTGAAATACCTGTGAATCTTAACTTTGGAATCAAGGAAACCTGGGCAATTGATCTAGTTATGCTGAACTCAGGATCCAGGAAAGAGCTTTCATCAAGTAAATTGCTGTGGGAAGTCAAATGAGATGTGTTGTCTCATTCTGTACAGACACTTACATTGTGGTAAAGGTCTCTGCTCCTGCAGCTCAAAGAGTGACAGTTCATTAAACTTAAACCAAATGCACAGATACGTTCATTTTATTGTGTTCCATACCAGTGTTCTCTAAGCCAGCCATTCTAAGGATTTATGTTTAACATATAATGTCTTAAAATGAAAGCTTAGCAGCTAGGCATTGTGCAGAATATAGAAGGAATGAGGCAGGGCCATGGTTCACACTCCCTTCCCAGTCTTCTTCAATTCAGAATCATGGGTACACACTGGAAAACTAGTAGTAATCCACAGAATGCTTTTGAAATTCTCTGCTTGAGTCTTTATGATACTACAATTTAACTGCTGCCTAAGCCCAATCCCCTAGCATTTTTGGAGGGGAAACACTTTGGGCCGAACATAATTTTTCTTTAATTCCAAGTTTTGATTCCTCTCACATAAAACACACACACACACACACACACACACACACACACACACACACACAATGTTATATTTTAGTTTAAAACAGGCTGCATTTATATTGCCTTATAAAATGTTCAGTACTTTTGCTCCTATGATCTATCTATGCTCACAGAAATAACAAGGTTTTCACTCATTTTATATCTTGAAGCCTTCTCTGAGAAGTTAGCATGTCATTTGTTGGTTTTGAGCACACACTTGCTGCTAATGATGCTTGGAATTTATTGGTCCTCTTCATAGGAAGGAAAATAACAAGGCATTTGAATAGTCAGCTCAGATATAGATCAGTTCACATACCAAAAAAAAAAAAAAAAAGCTGCCTATCTAAGGTTTAAGTGTATCTTTTGTGTTGTAGAACTATTTGTACCATGACTCTTGAATTGGCCAGTCCAGACCATTGCATAAATCCTTGACTAAAGAGACTGACCACTCTGGTTGTCGATCATTAGGCAAGAATTAAACCCAAATATACTTGGGATCGGATATTCTAAAAACATTGTTAATGTATTTTGCATTGCTGAGAAGGAGATTTAAAAAAAAAAAAGAAAGAAAAATGATTTTCATACACAGCTCCTGTCATGGAGTAAAATCAGGCCTTTGAAACTAGAAAGTACCTTGGAGAACGTGGTTTTAATTATTTCATTCCACAAATGAGGAAATTGAGAATCAGAAAGGCTAAGTGATTTCCTCAATATCATAGAGCTAGTTAATTACAGAAGTCAGAATAGAAACTGGGTTATCCAACTCTGCCCAGAGTTCTTTCCATTATGTGCATTGAAAATATCTGCTGCTATTTGGGGGCCATTTGGCTCAAGAAAGCCACCTTATAATGTTTAATAAATCAAAATGGTATGTGCCTGTAAACTTAAAAACATTTAAGAGTAAAAAACAAAACAAACCAAACAATGATCAAAACAAACCTTAGCTTTCTGATTCTTTCAGATAAGATAAATTCCATCAACCATATTTCATCAAGATTTTGTATGTAAATGTGTTACAGCACTTCAACGAGGGAAAAGTCAGTAGCACGAAAAGGCATCAGGGACTGAGAATATAGATTGATGCCAGGATTAGAAAGGACTCCATCAATTTCAAGCTCCATTAGCTTTCCCTGAACACGGGGAAAATAACATGGAGTAAAAGTAGTAGGCATAAGCTTTATGATCAGACTTGGGTATGTGTGGGGAGAACAATATAAATAAAATAAAATGAGATCATTTGATTATTACTAATTATACTAAGATTTTCCATTTGAATAATTTATACAAATGTACTAATTATTTTTATAAGTATTGTGTTTTTGACATCATTAATAATCCTTTTCTCCTTAGCACAGAGAATGAGGAGCCGGGGGCTTGGGATATCAGAATATTTCTCTGATATATTATAGCTCAGAAGTTGAGAGCCTTGGAAACGAAACTCAATTGTCCTGACTTACTCTAAATAATGCACTTCCTCTCTTATTTCATTTTTAATTTCACTGTAAACTATTTTGTACATTTTTCAACGAAGAAAAGGGAACCTTTCAGGCCTGATCATTCAGCCCTATTTAAAAGGCGCCAAACTTACAGTCACGAAAAGGCAGTATTGGCGAATATTTTCTGTACTTCACATCATTTATCACACATTATATATTGTGGAACATAAAATTTTATGAAATTATAGTTACATGCTTGAAATGGATTTTAAATCTTTTCATTTTCCATGTCACGAGTGAGAGTTGTAAACCTGAAAAATTAAAGCTGCAACGTAATTCATCTTGCCTATAAATAGTCACCTATACACTACACAGTTTTGAAGCAAACAATGATAGATAAGACTAAAAGTGGTATTTCCCCATGGGAAACTATGTGATAAATTGCTAGAAATACCATGATATAACTGGAATTATGCCACTTGAATATAAAAAGAATTCTCAGCTCCCTACTATTACACACAATAAATAGTTGTATATGGTTGGTTCAATGAGTGCAATTTCCTTTTTTATGGGGACACAAGTCTCTCTCTCTCTCTCTCTCTCTCTCTCTCTCTCTCTCAATAGATATCAAAATGCCAAATAACACATGTACTTTTATAGTCATTTATCTTTATACTATAAATAGGTAAACCAAAAAAATATATAAATTCCCAAGATTATAAAGTAATACACCTGATTATATATGAATATTTATAAAATCTACAATGATTTCACACATCATGATATTGTTTTCAATTGGGGATACAAGTTTTAAAAGTTATTACATTATATAAATGATTTGAGTAATGTGGATACATTTTCTTAGCAGGAAAACATTCTATGAAAATGAAGTTTTAAAAAAGCTGTTCTTGGGGCACTGGCAGGCTCAGTCAGTGGAGCGTGCAACTCTTGATCTAGGGGTTGTGGTTTCGAGCCCAACGCTGGGTAGAGAGTTTAGTTACAAATAAAATGTTTAAAAAGAAAGAAAGAAAGAAAGAAAGAAAGAAAGAAAGAAAGAAAGAAAGAAAGAAAGAAAAGGAAGGAAGAAGAAAGAAAGAAAGAAAGAAAGAAAGAAAGAGAGAGAAGAAAGAAAAAGAAAGAAAGAAAGAAAGAAAGAGAGAAGAAAGAAAAAGAAAGAAAGAGAAAGAGAGAGAGAAGAAAGAAATAAAGAGAAAGAAAGAAAGAAAGAAAGAAAGAAAGAAAGAAAGAAAGAAAGAAAATAAAGAAAGACAGAAAAGAAAGAAAGACAGACTGTTCTTGTTTTGAACTCTCTCAGTCAGGTAGATTGAGGTTATAATACAAGACGTCTGAGTGAAGGAGAAAATAAGTTTAATATTGGGGTATAAATTGTTTTTATTCCTACTTTCTCACCACTGTCCTATATAACTATTAATTTTCCTCTTTCCTAACCTTGTGTATTTAATTAGAATGAATATTACCTACACACACACACACAAATGGTAATGCAATTCTAATTCCCCCCATAAATCATGTACAGTTTTTACTATGATATCAACATTAATTTTCTCTTTCATATTATATTCCAAGTTGATTTTATGTGTTACAGAGGACTAAAATCATTTCCTGCTTGAAATAAGACTTAATACTTTTGTCATTAGTAATTGTAGCATGCAATCATACATTAAAATTTAAAAAAACCACTTTTTCCTCCAAATTAATGGGAAATCAGCCTACTTTTTGGAATTGTCTGTGTAAGATCTCATTGATATTAAATTTTAAAAAAATATTTCCAGGGCTAGCATTTCAAGAATAATAATATCAAACAAATAGTTTCTTACATTAAAAAAAAAACAGTAAAGACATAGGGAGAATCTATTCTTTTATATTACTGGAATGAACATTCCTGGTGAACCACATTTGGTCTGCTGAGAAGTTAATTCACCCTTTAGTACATTACCCAGCACAAAACTCTCTGCCTTTCTTTGTTCGTTCCTTTCTGATGGGAAGTCAAAAGACTTCTTCCTTTAAAACGGGACAATATTATACAAAGAAAGAAAAATATTACATCCACTGTATTTTACACACACCTAAAACATTGTTTTAAAACATCACGTATAATAAATTAAATACTTAAGTAATCTTAAAAGCGGTCGTAATAGCCCTCCAGTTCTATTCACAATGCTTCTCCCATTTATAATTTTCAACAGGACACTTGTGGGGATTCCTTTATTAAAACAAGAGTAGTTATTGATTTTTTCTTTCTCTCTTTCTTTTTTAACAAACTAACTTTTATTTACTATGTTTTCTTAGCTGAGACCCACCATTTCTTATTCAAGAATCAATTAATGTAGACATATTGGTCCCTCATGAGAAAATCATTGTTCAATAATCTCTACATGCTTTTTTGTCACATACTTTTATCCTGGTCTTAAAAATGAAGCATGGATATTTAACAAGCAAACTTGAGGCAGTTTTCTCTAACATTCCCATTGCATCTAATATTATTTGATTCAAAACATGAGTCTAAGAGCAAATAAAAATTGACATTTTTTTTCAGTTTCAGAATACAAACCCATTGAACTATCCCTTCAGGTTCGATGATCCATCAGTCAACACTACACTATTTCCACAAGAAATATGATTTGATCTGAAAAGAACTGCAGCAGCCTGAAACATATATTCCCAGAACGTGTCTCCATGAGTACTATAGCCATTAAATGACTTCCATAATGTCTGTGATAAATCTTGCTATTAGTGAACAATATCAGTTAAAGGCATCTCTTTGGAACTGCTAGTCTAGCCTACAGGTGCCCACCTGCTATGGAATTTTCCAGTTATAAACGTGGATGGGTCAATATATCAAGGTTTTCTTTTTTTTCCAAAGCACTGAACTCAGCAAGAGTAAGGCTTCCTTTCAATTTATTTTTAATTTATTTGTTATTTTTATGTAGCTATAATATAGAATATCATTTAAAAGTACAGACTTTGGAATTAAACTGCCTGAATTTGGTGCTATGACCTTAAACACCATAGTTAACTTCTTTCCTGTAAACTCATACTGGCAGCTATGATGATTAAATGAGGTAGTAAAAGCACAGAGTTCAGTACGGAGTGAAAACTAAGCACTATTAAGCATTAGCTCTTACTTCCTTCCGACCACTGTGCCTTCGTTCTTGTCTCCATTGTTATTTGAGTCATCCTGCTAGTTTGCTGCTATTACTAAGATTTGGTCATGGTTAAATTCTTGCCTTCTGTTTCTTCTTATGCCTAGTGTTCTTCTGTTCTTTTATGCTCACATTTGATAGCCTGAGCCAACATCTATAGGCACTCCATAAATGCCACATGGAATACTGAGACTGAATCTGCCTGATGTGAAGTTATTTCTGCAGACAGAATAAATCAAAGGGTATGTGTAAGTCTCAAAGAGAACAGGAGGACTAGACACAGGTGGGCACTTTACCTGGTTAACTTAGACCAAAAAAGCAAGGGCTGATTCTTGATTCTTGCTGTAGCAACCCAGAATCAGTTTATCACCATAACTCTTTCTAAGTGTAAGGTGACATTATTGGTACTATTCAATCTCCAGTCACAATGTGCCTGTTACTACTGGCTGGAAATATTGCAGCAACCAGGGGGGACTCTACATCTCTGCCATGTAGAAGCAAAGATAATCACCTTTAATCTTCAAGTGATGGCCAGAATAATACAAAACTGTTTCTCTTGTCATACGTAGAAACACAGTCAATGTGCAATTCGTTTTACTATGTTCTTCAGCTTTAAAGTACATTTACATTCTACTGAATACCTACTCAGCTTAAAACAAAGCCTGCCATAGTTCTTAAAATCAACAGATGGTTTACTCAGACTTGTTTACTTACAGAGCCAGAAAAAAGAAGTAATCAAAATTTCATTGACACTCAGTTTTCTTTCTCCTGAGTATCTTACTCAGTCATTGAAAATCATCATTGATTACATGAATTTTGAGGAAAATGGGAAGTCATCTAATAATTTTGAATCTACTTCATGCAAAATACTGTGCTCACTCTAAAAAGTCTCCTATTTCATAAACTGGAAAACAAATGTCAACAGATGTTCAATAACTTGGCCAATCCTACATAGCTGGAAGATAGGAAGTAAAAATGCAGGTGTAAATGACTCCACACTTTAAATTCTCCACCTTTAATCGCCACGGCATTCAGTAAATGATTACTCCAGTAATCACTGCAGTAAATGATTAAATCATAAAAGGCAGTGAAATGTGCTATCTTTGCTGCCCCTGAAGCTACATGAACTGCTATTTTTAGCAATCTCTTTAACGACATCTTAGCCTTTTGGGATCTGATTGCAAAGTTGATAATGAGTATGGCAGTCATCGCCAGTGGTCTCTCCGATATCCATTTCTCCTTTCTTCTTATTAATAAAAACCTTGCATATTAATAGAATCTATTATCAATGGGCTGTATCTTGAATAGCAGTATGTCTAATTAAAATGCCCACCTGCCCATAATAACTTGGAGCTGGGGTAGACGTGGGATTCCACCTTGGCTAATGAGAAAAACATGGAAGAAATGTTCAGGGCTTTCAGGAAAACTTCTTTAAATGGACAGACTCATCGGTATATACTTTTGCTGTTTTTCTTTCATCTTTCCTATTTTTTTTCATCTTTCCCATGTCTTGCTGACACAAAGACTAGACATACAGAAGCTACTTTATGAGCATAGAGAAGAAAGCAGAAAGCTTAAGATGATGAATTGGAAAATCAAAAAGCAATTTTTGATGTTATCTTAGAGTTGCTGTACCAGACCCTGGATGTCCAATTCTGGACTTCTTTTTACACAAGAAAAATAAATCTCTACTTATTTAAGAGATTATAGTTGGATTTCTATCCCATGCAGCTGAATCCAATTAGGACTTAGTACATATTTTTGTTCATGCAACAGCATTTATATTTGTAAAAATTATTTACAATTTTTAGTCTGAATCACATCTATGTAAAACATACGTAAGAGATTCTTAAACTAATTTAATTATTCTGTAAATATTTAATTAATAAATATATCATGAAAAATACTCTAAACATATTCTATTGAGCTACTTTATGTTGTAATTTTTCCTAAATAAATACCTTATGCAAAGGAAACATTATCATGAACTCTCTAATAAATACTGAAACAACTATCTTGTAAAGAATTTTTTTTAATTTTTTTTAACGTTTATTTATTTTTGAGATAGAGGGAGACAGAGCATGAACGGGGGAGGGTCACAGAGAGAGGGAGACACAGAATCTGAAACAGGCTCCAGGCTCTGAGTGGTCAGCACAGAGCTTGACGCGGGGCTTGAACCCACGGACCGTGAAATCATGACCTGAGCCGAAGTCGGACGCTTAACCGACCGAGCCACCCAGGCGCCCCTCTTGTAAAGAATTTTAAAAAACAAGAAAACTTAAGGAGAGCTGTCTGCATTTAAAACACAGGGATACCCTCTTTGTTGCAAATCAGAGAAGACTTGAAGTTTGTGTTTGAATAATGCCATTTTCATTAACTAATTTTCTAACAAAATATAAGATATATATTTTTAAGCAATAAGTAGTTCCTTATTGGATTTATTCCTATATCTTTTCCATGATATAGTTAAAATCCAATCAAATTACCAACTGTCTATCTTCTTTCTTTCTTTCTTTCTTTCAAGAGACAGAAGGAGTGGTAGAGGGAGAGGGAGAGAGAGAATATTAAGCAGGACCCATGCTCAGCACAGAGTCCAACTTGGAGCTTAATCCCATGACCCTGGGATCATGAGCTGAGCCAAAATCAAGAGTTGGGTGTTAAAGCCACTGAGCGACCCAGGCACCTACCAACTGTCTATTTTTAAATTGTACGTTTAAACACCAGCAAAAGTAATATTTTAGAAAAGTGCAAATATGGAGACTCTTTTAATATGTAATATTATATAAAATTTGGCCATAACTTTGTACATATCTTCATTAGCCTGGCAAACATCATGAAATAAAGTATTTCAATAGCCTTCAGAGGATTCGGTGTGTACAGTAATACTGGAAAAATCAATATAATGAACATTTTTATAAGCTCAGATTTCCTGATTAAAGTGTGATTCACTGAAAACAGTCTCAAAATGAATACAAATAGAAGTACTTGTTTATTGAGTACTCCAAGAAAAAAGTTTGGAATGCATTTATAACTTGTCAATATTGGCCTAATTGGCCTTGTTTTGAACATTATAAGTTGCACTTTCAAAAATAATACAGTTGAAGAAAAATACTTAAACAAAAATGAGCTTTTGATTTAGTGTATACATGCCTAAAAAGTGAATATTTTTCATTTTAATGATACCTGTGTGGTTACTATACATGAGTATTAAGGGGCATTACTGCCAGTCAGAAAATGGAATTTGTTTCTATAAATTTATGAATAACCCTTGCCTTATATTACATTATCAGGATGATGCATGTATATTAGATATGTATAAAAAGAACTCTAGTCTTCACATTTTATCCAAGTACTCATGTGAATAATATTTGAGTTGGGGAGAGAAGCAGAGGTTAGTTAATTGGAATTAGGAAATTCAGTCGGCTTTCACTGTTAATTAAAATGTGATTATTTTTCTTGCATTGGTGTCCCATTAACAAAGTAACTGAAATAATCGGCAAAGCCAATCACTAACACTCAAAGTCAATACTTCATTTATAGCTGGAAGCTAACAATTTCATTCAATCATGGCTCTATTACATAAGGAAAACTAAGGAGAAAATATCAGAATAAACATTATTATTAGGATTCAAATTTTGAAATGGCTTCAATTGAATTCACAGTGGGTCATCCTTCTGAACCCTCCAGGAAAGAATCATTTCATTGAATAATCTCAGTGTTGCAATGGCAGGGCTCAAAAGTGGGTAATTGACAAACACTTCAATGAGAAAAACTACTTTACTATAACATGGAAAATAAGTGTGGAGATAATAAATGAAGAAATAATTTGAATAGTAAGTCATAGAATCAGGACTTAACTTTCTAGAAGTATTGTCCAACCAGCTCAATGTCAGAGCAGTAGATCAAGGACACGGCAATTTTAGCTCCTCTCTAAGTTCAAAGAAACACCAATTTTCCTTATCTGCACAAGGTATATGAGAACATATTTAAATTTATTTTATTTCTAATAAGAGTTTACCCCTACTGAATTCTGTAGACGTTTGATTTTATTCTTAACAAATGCCGTGTCTGTGTATTTCCATATAAGTAACACATCATCATAGTTATCGCTTCTCTCCTTTAGTTAATATTTACTGAGAACAAAATTAAGAACAATGAATTGGCTACCATATTGATTTGCCTTTGGAGTATCATCCTGAAAGATGGGTTTCCTAATCAACATATTCTAAGCAATCTTACATTACCTGGTAAGCCATCTTCATCCAATATTATGTCCTGTTAGAAGCTCTCCGCAATACTTCTATGGCACCCTCATGTCTTTGCTGTTTGTCTTTTTACTACATATCATATTATACCTCCACTATTCATACACAAAACATTCTTATCACTCGACTGTGAGCCTCTTAAAGCTTCTTCTTAAAGAAAATATTTCCCAATATTTATCTTAATTCTGTGTATAAACGTTTGTTTTCTTTGTTTAGTTTTATGAGTAAATGGGTGGATGAATGAATGGCCAGTAAGGCGGGGGAGGGGAGATTTAGTCTTAATCTAAACCAAACTCCAAAAGTATATTTAGTTTATTTTTAAAATATATTATTTAAAGACACAGGAAACATTTTGGGTTCAGAATTATCTTTTTTTTCTCAGAACCTCTTTTTCCCAGAATCTTGAAGTAATATTTTAATTCTGGAAAACACGGTGATTCACTAAGAAGAACCAGGATGGTTCAATGCTGAAAGAAAACTCCAATGCCAGATCCGGATTCAACATATTTATCTTTTACCAGTGAATGAAAACTACAAACATCCTCATCAAATTGCCAGTCCATTTTCCCCCCCTTTCTTCCAATACAGCCACCTATTCTTTTCTTCCCTCTGTTTAATATCAAGCTGAGAACATATGGCCCTGCATTTTCATAAGACATCTGTCAAAAGTTAATCCTTCTGTCACTGTTTTTGTGGTAACTGTCAAAACGAGTCGTGAAGCCAACTCTCGGTGGGTACAATCCGCAAACAGAACACTACAGGAGGAAGTGAGGGACTGTGCACATTGTCGGCAATGTAAGTGGCTCCTAATTCACTTAGTAAAAGCGAAATCCTTGCAAGGGCCTGCATTTCCCTCTGTTTTAGGACCCTCACAGCCCATTCCCACTGTCCCCTCAACCTTAACTCCTATTACTCTCCCCTTACAGGACTCCAAGCACACTGCCCAATACCTCACGGAACAAGCATTGGCTGTTCCCTTGCTAGAGTGTTATTGCCGGATATCCACACGGCTAATTCTCACTTCCTCCAGTCAATATCATTGCTCAAATATCACAAAAATTAAATATATTTGCCAATCCTATGTTCATTTGTAACACACTTTCGCTTAGAACACCCCTGATCTAAGTCTGGCCTACTTGTTTCTTAAATAACATTGGTCCCTTTCCAACGTATCATGTAACATTTTTTTTTTTTTTACATGTTAACATGGTGTCCGTGGTTTCTTTATCACCCTTGTAGATCTTAACTTCTAAGAGAACAGAAGATGTTGTCTGCTTTTATACCCAAATGTACCCCCAAACCCAGAACAGTGCTTTGTTCGCTGGGACTATTTAATACTTGTTGAAGTAATGAATAAACTTATGATCACTACTCCAAGTTTTTTTCTAAATTACCTGAAATTGTACCTCTAGTCAATTTGCTCTCCTACTTTCTGCAGTGGTTATTTTAAACCTTTCAGCTCACTTATAACCTCCAGTCCCATCCCTTGATCTGAGTACCTTGATAAGGTTACCCATGTGCTCAGCTTGGTTTAATCCAAAGGAAAAGTTTTCAGTCCTCTACACCATCCCTTTGATGCTGTTAACAATTTCCTCCTCGAAATGGTCTTTCCTTGGCTTCTGAGAAACTACACTGACATGATTTTCCTTCTACCCATCTGACGTTCTCCTCAGTTCCCTTTGCAGGCTTATCCTACTTTTCCACTTACTGGATAACTCATGTCTGTATTTTAGCCCACCTTTTCTTCTTAATAGAAATGCTTTCTCTAAGCCAGTCAGAGAAAGACAAATACCTTATGATTTCACTCATATGTGGAAGTTAAGAAACAAAACAGATGAATATAGGGTAAGGGAAGGGGAAACAAAATAAGATAAAAACAGAGACGGAGGTAAACCATGAGACTCTTCACTACAGAGAACTAGGAGGGATGGGTTCGATTGGTGATGGGTATTAAAGAGGGCATTTGGGATGACCACTGGGTGTTGTATATAAATATAAGTGATGAATCACTAAATTCTACTCCTGAAACAAAAAGGAAAAAAAAAAGTACTGAGCTTTTCCTGAAGTCAGAGTTTTGATGTGTAAGAGTGTGAGAAAGCCTATAGAAGATGACACCTCTCAAGGAGCCTGGAGTGGCCTCTAGTAGGTAAGGAGTCGCTGAAAGAGAGCTGACAGTAGCTGGCTGATAGCCAGCAGGAAAACAGATCTCTGTTCTGCAGTGGAAATCAATTTAACTTTTCCAGCAACTTAAATGTTCTTTGAAAAGGATCCTAAGCTCCAGATAAAAACAGTTCAACCAACACCTTGATGTCAGCCTGGTGAATCCCTGATCAGAGGACCTAGCTAACTTGTGATTGGACTTCTGACTTTCAAATCTGACTTACCAAACTGAGAAGTAAGGAATGGATGTGGCATAAGTTGCTAGATTTGTGGTCATTTTTTCCATATAAATAGGAAACAATTGCAATCATTTAGCACCTTGATTAATAATTACTTTTGTTTAACAATTATGTAGTTTTAGTAATAATTGCTGTGAGTTTCCTGAGGACAGGGGCTATGTTTTATTTTCTTTATTATGCTCAATCACCATCAGAACCTGTGGTACTAAATGAATATTTATTAAACAAATGAATGATGGTGGAAAGAAAATGCTTTCTCGGGATGTCATTCATTTTCAGAGCTTCGATCCTTATTAATACACTAAAATAACCTTCTCACCTCAACTTCTGCTTTTAAGTTCCAATCTGTTGAACATAAATATTACTCATAATTTACATGTGACAACTGAACACTGAAGTGTTGAATATGATGTCTCAAGGCTTTATGTATTTTTTTTAAAATTTGTTAACATGTATTCATTTTTGAGAGACAGAGTACGAGAGAGAGGGCGGCACAGAATCCAAAACAGTCTCCAAGATCTGAACCGTCAGCACAGAGCCCAACCAGGGGCTCAAACTCACGAACTGTGAGATCATGACCTGAGCCGAAGTCGGACACAACCGACTGAACCACCCAGGCATCCCATATCTCAAGGCTTTAGTAAGTTGACCTATTAGTATTTACAAACTAAGAAAAGGGGTCTTGGACTCTGAGTCAGATATTGGTTTAAGGGTCTATCCTTTATTATCTTCATTAGTTTTCTTATCTTTTCTCTTCCTCAGTGTCCTCATCTGTATACTGTGATCACTAACAGGAACTAGCACATAGGGTTTTTAAACAGATAATTCGTACGAAAGGTTTGCACAGTAACAGAGCTTGCATTAATCCCTCAGTAAAGGTATACTGTTATTATTACTGATATTAGTATCATTATCTGTTTTATTCTCTTGCATTATTTAATATTAGGAAAAATTGGCCTATGAATCATAAACTTATTTTGAAAACAGAAATAGCCTCAACAATTTGTTGCACTCAAAATCACGGAATTTAGTATTTCAGAAAAATCTCTATTCTTAGATCAATGAGGAGAAATCTAATAAGATGAAGTATATAGAGATAGATAAGGAAAGCCATAATGGTAACAGAAGACAAAGCCTGGATTCAGTCTTTCCAGGCATTAAAAACGAAGATGATACACACTGATCACAAAGTAATCACTGTTTCCTCTGCTATCCCTCCTTTGGAAAAATAAGACATTTTCATGTTTGCACCAGCTGGTATGCAGGATCTAGAGCTAAGGAAACTATCTTGTCTGAATCATAAATACTACCTGGTTTTTCTTAATTCCACTGTCACTGGTAGGTTGAGAATCTTTAAAACATGTCTTTATGGAGCTACAAATTGAAAATACTGAGGACTAAGCAGGAAGCTGGGAGAAAGTGACCAGTGAAGTGAGAAATTCTTCCTCGATTTCTTTCATTTAGACAGGATCCCACAGCAGCTAGGCTATAGACTATGGGCTGGTTCCTTTGCAATGCCTGCCGGACATATTGTGATGTCATATTGTGGCTTGTCTAGATTTTTATCGTTGTTATTGTTCTCTGTATATTTATGTTCAGTTGCCAAGGAAATGTTTATGTGTGTGTATGTGCCTGGTGAAGAGAGAGACAGAAAGAGACAGGAACTCACAGAGTCATAAAATAAGGACCAATATAGACTCTGTATTCACTAGAAGACAAGCCCCATGAAGGCCGAAGTTACTGTCTTTCTTCACTGCTGTGTTCTCAACATTGCGATGTTCCCACTATTCCCTGGCATTTTCTATAGTGTTCCCTGGCACAACATATAGTGTTGACTCTGCGGTGGAAATGATAATGGGAAGAATTAGTTATTAAAGCGTTTAGAACTCTACCCATTATGTAATATGCAAGTTCTTTAAAATGAGGGTTTTTTAATTTTTATTTATTTTTATTTTTTTTAATTTTTTTTAATGTTTATTTATTTTTGAGACAGAGAGAGACAGAGCATGAACGGGGGAGGGTCAGAGAGAAAGGGAGACACAGAATCCGAAACAGGCTCCAGGCTCCAAGCTGTTAGCACAGAGCCCGACGCGGGGCTTGAACTCAGGGACCGCGAGATCATGACCTGAGCCGAAGTTGGACGCTTAACTGACTGAGCCACCCAGACGCCCCGAGGGTTTTTTTTTAAAAATGTTTTCATTTTACTTCTTGCCTTTCTTCTATGGGGTAGAACTTCCTTAATTTTTGGAAGTCTTACCCTGATTCTGGGATACTGACCTGAGCTCTGACCTTGCTGGAACCACAGATCTGATGACCACAGGTTCCATTTCATACCTGTGTGCATGTCTTTGAATCAGGTTCTAGGCGACATGGGCATGGTGGCCATGGAAGTGCACCATTTGGGTCTCCTTCAACAGAATCTGATGCAGGGAGCTGAGCTGACTGAGTGACCCTGTACTTGTGTCCTTGATGCCACACTGCCTAAGCCATACACCCCGCCCCCCCCCCCCCCCCCCCCGCCACCAGGCTGGTCCCAGCTAATAACTGAGCAAGACAGAACTTCTAGTGCCAGCCCATTCTTGCAGAATGCAAGCACCTATGAGTTTGGCTAAAGAACTCCCAGCTGCCTAAACAATGATACTTTTTCTAGAACTATGCTGTCATAGAAGTTTCTTCCTACACGTGCTTCTTCCATCATAGCTGTCAGACCTGCTTCACAATCCAAAGGCTCTCCCTGTCTTTTCTAGCACCTACGGTTTGATCCCTCACATGCATTTTCCCCAAAAACATCTTGCATGTGTAAGCACATCTTGGTGATTAGAACGGACACAAGTGGCAAACCCTATTCTAGAACAAGCATAATTCTCTAGAGCAACATTATTTGTTGACTTTCTTTCCAAGCATTTACCTGACAGCAGCATCAACTCAACAAGTGTGTAGTAGGAAATAAATAGTAAAAATATTTTGCTTTTAACAGTGGGCTTTCTAGAAGGAAGGTTTTTGTTTTCCATATTGCCAGAAGTACGAATTGCCAGATTAGCCCTGTATTTTCCTTATTGATTAAATATAATTAAGTAGGCTCTCTGCCTACGAACATTAAATGTATTCGTGAGAAAGTTTACATGTTAAGTTCTTTTTTATCTTAAATATTTCTTTTTCATAATTTTAAACTATTACTTTATCATCATATTGGAGGGTGTGCCAGTACTGGCCTAACATTTTCTGAAATTTCAGTGATGTGCATATGTGACTACGTCCTAAGCTAATAAAATTGTAAAATTCTCTCCTCCTCTTCAGCCTTTTCCATGTCAGTTTTCACATAAACGTGAAGATATTTTTCTCCTTTTTCCTCAGACCATAAGAAGGTTGGACTAAGTATTGACAGCCGTTAACCTTTTAACGACGTCTGTTTCATGAGTTTGGGATTTAACCAGGGTTGACTTAGCAAGGCTTTTATTCTGGGTGAGTGCCCTACATCACCCAAATCATGAGTGCTTTTTGCTTCATGGAACTCCATTGCTTTTGTTCCCAAAACCAATTATATCTTAGCTAATCTCTTGCCCCTTAAATTCTCCTTGATAGTTTTCCTAATAAAATGTGCAAACTGCTCATGCGTGATTACTTCCCCTTTCCGGTTTTCCCATTCATAGGTAAAGATCCAGCATTATTTATCTCCAGCTTTTTACAAATTCACTATTCTCAATTGTGCCCAACAACAACAAAAAAAAATTTCCCTTGCCCTGGATCAGCAATGCTCTCAGTCTATTATTTATTATTTAATATTATTTAACTGCATTACTATTATTTATTATTATTTAACTATATTCTATTCTTATTTAACTATTGTTTAACTGTAGCTCTCTCTTAATGTACTGTTTAAAATTATATGTATATCATTTCTATATGTGTAGGTATAAATGTTTGTCCACTTCTCCATAGGAGAAATATAAAATATTGTGTCTTTTGCTTCAGAATTTTGAGGTCTAATCCCTATTCCTTCATGTGCTAAAAGCCTTTGAGGGGCTTTCGGCTTTTGGATGGGAGGAGGTGAAGGTGTAACTATCTTTAGTCATCCCAAATCCAGGTTTATCTGACACCAGCTGTCTCCACCATGCCGCTTCCACCATGCCACTAAGGTTTGACCCCGACGGGATAAAGTCTTACACCTGAGGTGCACCAGTGAGGAAGTCAGTGCCATGTCTGCCTTTGTTGCAGAGATAACCCCCCCTGGGTCTGTCTCCAAAAAAGATTGGTAACGACATCGCCAAAGCAACTGGAGATGGGAAGGATCTGAGAATTACAGTGAAACTGACCACTCAGAACAGACAGGCCCAGATTGACATGGTACCTTCTGCATCTGTCCTGATTGTCAAAGCCCTCAATGAACTTCCAAGAGACAGAAACAGAAAAAACATTAAGCACAGTGGAAATAGCACTTTTGATGAGACTGTCAACATTGCCCAGCAGATGTAGCACTGATCTTTAGCCAGACAACTCTCTGGAACCATTAAAGAGATCCTGGGGACCACAATGTTGATGGCCACATCCCTCATGACATCATAGATGACATCAACAATGGTGCAATGGAATGTCCAGTTAGTTAAGAACTGTAAAGGAAAATATTTTAATAAAGGATCATCTGACAACCCAAAACAACCAAAGACAACCAGCTTTCAAGGGAATGTTCGCTTTGAGGCATTTTTGAAGCCTCACTCTGAGCAGAAGTGAAATGACCTTTGATTCATAAACGTGTACTCACCAGGTCCTGGAGTATCTTTTAAGCATATGATTTATAATTAACTCAACAATACTCGCTGAATTCTAGTTCCTTTTCAGGGGAAAGAACCACAAGCATGCTCCCACTCACTACATATAGAAAGGTTAGTGAAGATAAGCAGCATTTAAGAAGGATTTCCGGAAAAACAGCAGGCGCACCGTTTCCTCTGGATATTGGAAATTCTTCCTTAGATTAAGCCAGACCAGCCTAAGGCATTAATCCTCTAACAGGAAAAAATCAAAATCCTATAGACATGCTTTTGCAAAATGCTTTTACAAAGACCTAAAGGAAAAAACATTACAAGAAAATGCTCTTTAAAACTTATCAGATTTTTTACTGTAAGGACTTTTTTAACTGTAAGGATATTGTTGATGGACATTCTTTTCATTACTGGGTACCCTCTTCAAAAAGCTTAATGGGGGATATTTTTTTATCCATCTGAAAGGAATAGTTTGTCTTTCTACTCAGCAAAAACAAGTATATGTGTGTATGTGTGTGTGTGTGTATGTGTGTGTACATTTAACTTCTGCAAAGTCTTACCATGTAACTATATTTTCCATATGCAGATAAATAGAAAATTTAGAGCTTCGTGTACAGCTACTTCTAGAAAATAATTCTTCTTGGCTTGAATTTTGTATACTAACAGTTCCTGGTTTCATAGAATTTTTCCTAATCTAATTTTCCCTCCATTCTGATGTCCTCACCCAATTAATTTTATTTTATTTCATTCTCTTAAAAATATATGTAATTATAAGACATGTGATCCATTCCTGGAAAAAATCAGAAAATAAGCAAATATGCCAAAAAAGATTAATATTCTATATATAATTTAAATCTCATTCTTTCACATACTATCAATGAGAATGCAATATTTGCCATTATATAAATGCTTACTATACATTTGCTTCACAAATTAAAAAAGCTAGAGTTTGGAAAACACACCCATTTCTTCAAATATGTTTTACTTTAAAGAACTACCAGAGATTATAGCCCTGGCTGTTTTTTATCTCAATAAAGTCAATTCTATTATCAAACAACAGATTAATGGTTTATTTTTTTATTTTTTAAAATATTTATTTATTTTTAAAAAAGAGATAGAATGTGAGCAGGGGAGGGGCAGAGAGAGAGGGAGACACAGAATCCGAAGCAGGCTCCAGACTCTGAGCTGTCAGCACAGAACCTGACACAGGGCTTGAACCCACAAACGGTGAGATCATGACTTGAACTGAAGTCAGATGCTAAACCGACTGAGTCACCCAGGCACCCCTAAATTATTGGTTTAAAATTAATTCATCAAAATTTGCATATGTATTTATATAATTAAAATGCATATTATATTTTTGAATTGTTACTTTAATTTTTAAAAATAGGTCCACACATCTAGAGGGTTTACAATGACATGTAAATTCCCTTTACCGTTGTTTGTACTGTTTAAACTTGAAGAGAGAGAGACAAAGAGAAAGATGAAAAGTTTTTAGCATTTTACTGTAACATAGTCTTCAAATCATTTAAAAAGTTGGTAGAATAGAAAGCTTGCATTACAGTAGTGACAAGGAGAATAAATGATTTCTGATATGAAAGTGAAAACAATGAGTTAATATATTTTTAATTTCAATTGAATTCGTTAAGCAGGATGAAATAGCTTATCATTGTCTCTCCAACCTACAGATTAAATTTCTTTTATTTTTAAGAGTCAAATCTGTTTGACTTTCAGTTGATAGCTAGGTATACATGAAAAGCTTTCATCCTGATGATTTACAGAAATCCCGAAATGTCCATGTGCAATTCTGCAGACATCGTACATGGACTTTGGTAGTATAAAAGTATGAAAGATGTTTCTGCACCTTTAATACATAATATTTACTTGGTGGGGTTCTATAACAATCAACAACAGAGAATTGGGAGACTGAAAGCCGTGATTTCAGTTTAGCCTCTGCTACTTACTGGGTATGTGACCTGGAGCAGGTTATTTCATTACTGCCAAACTGTGTTTTCTCTGTGTAGCATGAACATAACAATATTCACCTTTCTTTCACGTGAATTATTGTAAGACCAAAATGAAATAATGTACATGAAAGTTTAACTGTAGGGGCACCTGGATGGCTCAGTTGGTTGAGTATCTGACTCTTGATTTCTATTTAGGTCATGGACTGTGGTTCTTGGGTTCAAGCCTCGCATCAGACTCCATGCTGCATGGATTCTAAATAAATAAATAAATAAATAAATAAATAAATAAATAAATAAGAAAGTTTAACTGTAACTTGGTTTTAAGTTATTTCTAAAACTATTTACTGAATGCAACTTGATCCTATATAAGTATAACAAATTTCATGTCCTCATTTGGTAGAGATGTATTCACTTGGAAATTTTGCTACAATTTATACCAAGTTACCAGATGTCAGACAGGTGGACACATTATGTGGATATGTCAAAACATACAGTGAAGGATCCAGGTCTTTAAGGGCTTATATCAGATCCTTGGGGCGCCTGGATGGCTCAGTTCGTTAAACTTAAGATTTCGGCTCTGATCATAATCTCAAGGTTCGCATGAGTTTGAGCTCTACGTTGGGTTCTGTGCTGACAGCTCAGAGCCTAGAACCTGCTTCAAATTCTGTCTCTGTCTCTCTCTTTCTCTGTCTCTCCCAATCTCTCTCTCTCTCTTACTCTCTCAAAAATAAGCATTAAAATATTTTTTTAAAAAAGCTTATATTAGATCCAAAAATCATGCATGCCTCTTCTTAAATGATAAAACTATAGATAAATAGATAATGGGTAGGATATAAATCCCAATAAATATCTATGCAATATTCTATAACACGAGATGCTTAAGAATCTCTACTATTATGTCTGCTCATATTGACTATGATACATCATTCATAAAAGGAATGCAGGTTAGCTTCCCATTTATTAGCTATTTTTAGGATAAAGCATCAAAATACAAACAAACAAACAAACAAACAAACAATCCTGTTGTAAGATCCTCTGAGAGAAGGCTTTTGAGGTTTCATTGATTTTTTTCAAAGACTGACTGATTTTTATATTAAAGTAATAAAGTTTTTGTGTGTGATCCAGATGCCTTCTGTGACTTGAATTTTTAACTTTTTACAGCATTGGCTTCCAGAAAGAATCATGAAGGAGGAAAAGAGAAGGGACTCTATATCTTGAGAAAGGAACTGCCTTAATCATGTGTGAATAAAATAAGGGAAGATCTCTGGTTGCATATTTGCTTGGAATATAATACCATTTATTTCTGGTTAATAATGAAAGCTCACTGAGTACATGTTCATTAAAATATATAGATTTTCAAGATGCACGTATGTATATATACACATAATCTGTCTCAGGTATATCACATGGCTTTATATATCTAGAATTTATATAGGATGTATATATGTATGCATGCATGTGCACATTTATTCTATGAGTATATAATAAAGGTTGATTAGTAAATCCATTGATGGAACAGGTTAAGAATAACTGATTCATGGGGCACCTGGGTGACTCGGCCAGTTAATTCTCTGACTCTTGATTTTGGCTCAAGTCATGATCTCACGGTTCGTGAGTGAGTTTGAGCCCTGCATCAGGCTCTGCGATGACAGCACAGAGCCTGCTTGGGATTCTCTCTCTCTCCCTATCTCACTCAGCCCTTTCCCTCCTCCAAACTATCTCTCTCAAAATAAATAAACTTAAAAATAAACAGGAATAAGTGACTCACTTAAGGTAGGTCAGATTTCACTTGTGCTAGCTGCTAATGAATCGGTGTTAAATGGCAATATGTAATAGAGTCATCCTACTATGTAAACAAAAGCATAGATAAAAAGAAAAGTTCAAATCATTAATAACCTCCTTCATTTGCCTTCCAAGTTTCCTGTGCTATTTGGTCTGCCACAAATCCTTTAACTTAAAAAAAATATAGTCATCACATGATGATCATTTTCAGATTCTCATGGTATGGCTCCCAAAGTATGTCTATGTTTGATAGTATTGAATTTCAGCAGGAAAAAAAATGTGTCAGAGACATGCACTTCACAATATTTCATATTTATGCAGAATATTTCAAATTTTAAATCTGCATATATAAGACCTAAATGATGTAGCCGAAGCAGAAATCCTATAAATATAAGCTTATTCATGAATATCCTGATAACTTTCCTCATAAATGTAAGGAAGCAAAAATAATGGAATATTTCCCAAAGACTTAAAGCAGGAAATAAACTGGAGGAATGTTTGCTCAACCATTAATTGTGAATCAATCTGTCTTACTTTCTCACAGTTGATTTTATTTAATTGGGAGCTGACGTTAGCTAACTTTGCAGTTAAACATCATTGCAAAGAGAACAAAGGGTCTTTGACTTACTGAGGTTTTCCTATTAAAAAAAAAATATTTACTCAGTGCATGTTTGACACACATTTTTATGTTGTATACTTTTGTTTTGAAAGTAATACTTTCAAATTTCAGAATACAATAGCTTATCACAAAGTAGAGATATACATATTGCACCAATTCCTTTTAAAATTAGTGCTAACATAGCATGAGAGCAATGTAATTCAACTAGAGAAATGAAAATTTACATTTTTTATCTCTGAAACTGAACACTGATTCTCTGAAAATCATTTGCATTAATAAAATCTGTCAAAATGTGTTGAATATATGCACCATTTAGACAAATGTCACCATTATCTCTTGCTCAGACATGGTTTGAGGCCCATGTTCATCATGTCCTTTATTATATCATCCATGCATATTAAGACTACAAATGACTTTCAGCTACTTAAATACATAATCATGATATAACATCCGTGGCTTTATAGAGTTCCAGAATAATGTTGTATATATTCTTCTTTTTGACTTACTTTTTTCTTTTACAGTGAAGCAATGTGGCAGATAGTTACACGAGCGATTCCTGAAGCAAATAAACGGTATATATTCATTCAGCTTACAATATCATCTTGAATGTTCAAAGATGGTCAAAAAAAGAAAAGCTGACAAACTTAGTTGAAAAGGATATTTTATTTCCTACCATATGCTTATAATATATAATTCATTTTTTAAGATAAGTGGACTGAGGGATTTGTTTAACATCAACCTACTTGGTAGAAATCAATTATTATCTGAATATGCAAGACAGCATCACAGTTATATATAATATTCTCCTTAGAATTGTACCTGTGCATGTGTGTAAACACACACACACACACACACACACACACACACATATATAATTTGTTATTAAGTTATGACCTTTGATAATAGCTAGACTGAATCAGATTAATTATGACTGTCATTGTTTTGAAATTTGTTCACCGATATTTTGGGGTCACTGAATCTGGAAGCCAAAATGGAAGCCATGATAGTTTCCTCAGATTGCAGTACATGCTCTTTCTAGGTGGCCAATAATAATGGAGATGTCCTTGTTTAAAAATGCAGACCACTTTTGTGATACTTGCTAATCCTCTTTGAGTGATTATAGTCAGGTGCATAGCGGCTTGTATAAGTCAAATATTTTTTGTAATTTTTGCTTCCCCCCCTTTATAGAATCATTTGTATGAGACATTAAAAGTTCTCTGGTTGAACCTTAACTCAGTGTAGGGATATCTTACACGACAATACTTACATTTATCCAGTTCCCCTGCAGTGATTTTTACTCTTCTTGGAAGTAAACCTTTGCACTTATAGACAACTCTGACTGACATGTCATTGTGTTAGCCAAAGAAGTCCATATTTTCCTTCAGTAACTGGAGTTATCAAAACTACATTTATCGATCTTGTTACTTTCTCTGCTAGACTCCTCTGCCAGCTCCTTTCAGTTTTCATGAAAACCGCCTGTGTCCCATCCAAAGGAAGTCCCCAAAGTCTGTTTCCACTCTGTGACCCTCTATCATCAATTGAATCTGATTGGATCAAGAGTGGATAACTTAGACCTAGGTTGCCTTGCTTTGGCCCTCGCCTCCTTTCTTATTTTCTCTCCTCTTTTTCCCTGAATCCCACCTTTTTATAGTGATTTTCCTCTTGAACCTTGACTTATGGATAACCCTGAAGGCTTACAGAAACAGCTCTAAAAATAACTGTCCTGAGAGTGTATGGAAAAGGATTTTGGACAGATGATCTGAAACAAGGGACATCAAAAACTAGGGAAATCAAATTGTGCCAACCATAACTTTAGTATCAGTTAAAGATGAAGAAATCTGGAACCCGCCCTAGACCACGAAGCCACATACCTCTCTCTCTTCACTCAGTGAAAACCCATATCCAGCTGCTGAGGGAATTATGTGGTCTCCAGATAATTATCATTGTGCATCAGCTGAATATAGTCTTTAATCTCTATTTGAGTAATAACTTGTTGTTTTTTAAATTTTCAAAATAATTCTATTTTCTGTGAATTTTGGACAGAAGGTGCCTTGGGTGACTCAGTCAGTTAAGCGGCTGACTCATGACTTCAGCTTAGGTCATGATCCCATGACCATAAGATCAGGCTCTGTGTTGGGCACTATGCTGAGCATGGAGCCTGCTTAGGAATCTCTCTCTCTCTCTCTCTCTCTCTCTCGCTCTCGCTCTCTCAATCTCTCTCTCTCCTTCTGCCCCTCTCCCCCACTCAAGCTCTCTCTCACTCAAAAAAAAAAAAAAAACAATTAAAAAAAAAGAGACTAACCTCAGGAAATGTCCCATTGAATGGAGTAGATGTAAATTTTGGGGTGAAGAATGTTACACAGAGAACCAAATAAAAGGAAAGAGCTAGAGAGAGGAGGAGATTGAGAATGAGCAGATGCAGGGATTATCAAGGTTGGTTTTGATTCTTTTTTTTTTTTTTGCTTTGCCTTTTATCATTATTTAGTCCAGGTTATCTGCTTTTCTTTGATATTAATAAAGTATAGTGTTATTCCAATAAATATCTTTGCTTTCCTTGATTAGGCTAGTTTGAAGTGCTTCCATTTGTAAACCCAAAAGCAACTTAGCACACAGTTTTGAAAACACAAATCGCTTCCTTTCCTCTCTATGATAAAGGTTGATGACAGTGTACCCTAAAATGTCTTATGAGAGCTCACTCCAAAAAGACTATTACACACATGTTAATTGCTTTATCATTTCAAATCACTTACTGTTAATAAATCTTAACACAACCTGTAAGAAAGGTTATGTGATCTCAGTTGCATTGATGAGGATCAACTGGGTAAATGTAACTGAAAACACAAGGAGTTCTGTGATGACAGTGATATTCCCTATTTGGATCACTGTGAATTGAGCACAGGTTGGGACTTAATAATAGTTGCTGAATAAATGAATAAATTAACAAGTATACAAGGGTATGTACAAACATGTTTTTAATGTTTATTTATTTTGAGAGAGAGAGAGAGCACAAGCAGGGGGGAGGAACAAAGAGAGAGGGAGAGATCATCTTAAGCAGGCTCCACACTCACCACAGAGCCCGATGTGGGGCTTGATCCCACAACCATGCGATTATGACCTGAGTGGAAATCAAGAGACAGACACTTAACTGACTGAGCCACGCAGGCACCCCAGGATGTGCATAAAATTCTTCATATTAGAAACTAAACTCTCTGAATTGAAGTGAGACTGTGTTTCTTGTTAGACCTTGTATAAATAGGGAAGGAGCTTTGTTTGTGGTCAGTTACATGGAAATTATTGAGATATTAAGTATATATATTAATGTATCCTCCACACAATTAGCACTTTCAAATCCTAGAATACCAGTGAATCAGTGGTAACATTTATCCAAATATGATCTACTGGAGACTAGGGATATTGGTAGTATTAAGCACAGACATGTTTCAATGGCATACTGAAAAAGAAATATTTCAATGTTTCCAGATTTTATCATTTTGATATATCATTATATATACAATCATATATATATATATATATATATATATATATATATATAATCATACAATATATCACATATATCCTGTCCCACCTTGCCACAGGTTCTGTTTGGTATGTTGGAGAAACACCTACAATTATGATTATATCTTTGCCTTCATATACCTTCTGTTTAGTTGGGGGATAGAGAAGTAAATAATTGCATGTACTAAAGCATATATTTAATAAATTTAAAGCATCGTTAAGAAATATTTGTGCTGAGAGTCAAAGTGTGTGTCCTTGACCCATGGGTTTGGTAATTAGAACTGTACCATTTATTGAGCTGAGAAGAGAATGCATAACATTTCATACAAAAACAAAACAAAATAAAACAAAACAACAACAACAACAACAAAACCCACACATGAGCACTTAGAATAGAAACACTGGAATGATCTTCTGGGAGCACAAAATAATTTGATCTGACATGAGTTTAAGATAAATTTAGAGATAGAAGACTAAGAAAACTAATAATAATAAACTATGGAGTAGCTAGTTTACAACAAAGGGTAGTAATCCACTCAGGCTGCCTTAACAAAATACCACAGACTAAATGGCATATATAACAAATCTATTTCTAACAATTCCATGGGTTCAAAAGTCAAGATCAAGGTGGCATCAGATTCATTTCTGATGAAACTGAAGAGAGTAAGAACTCTCTTTCTGCCTTACATATGGCTGCCGTCTTGCTATGTTTTCACATGGTCTTTTCTCAGTGTGTGTGTGCTCAGAGAGCTCTTTCTTTCTCTCTCTCTCTCTCACTCTCTCTCTCTCTCTTCTTATAAACCACCAATTCTATGGGATTAGGGCCCTATCCTTACAACCTCATTTAATCTCAATTACCTCCTAAAAGTCCTATCTCCAAATCCAGTTATATGCTGTAGAGGTTAGGGCTTCAACATATGAATTGTGGGGAACGTACGATTCAATCCATAGCACAAGGATTCTGGTAAGGTCCTTACATAAAGTATTTATTTAAAGAATCTTGGGGCGCCTGGGTGGCTCAGTCGGTTGAGCGTCCGACTTCGGCTCAGGTCACGATCTCGCGGTCCGTGAGTTCGAGCCCCGCGTCCGGCTCTGGGCTGATGGCTCAGAGCCTGGAGCCTGTTTCCGATTCTGTGTCTCCCTCTCTCTCTGCCCCTCCCCCGTTCATGCTCTGTCTCTCTCTGTCTCAAAAATAAATAAATGTTAAAAAAAAAAATTAAAAAAAAAAAAAAAGAATCTTAAAATGGCGCTCGGGTGGCTCATTTGGTTAAGTATCTGACTCTTGATTTCAGCTCAGGTCATGATCTCATGGTCATGAGATCGAGGCATGCATTAGGCTCCATGATGGGTATGTGACCTGCTTGAGATTCTCTCTCCTTCTCCCGCTGCCCTTCCCCCCACTTCTCTCAAAAATAGAAAAAAACAAATTTAACGTTTCTATGTGGCAGGTACTATTACTGTGTCTATTTTAAGCGCTATTTCAAGATAGTGGGCTGGGGGGTAGTAGTATTCTTGAGGAAAGTAGAGAGGAAATGTGATCTTTCAGAGGCAGGAATATGAATCAAGCAGTCAAAGGTGTAAGCAAAGCAGATGACTGCAGGGAAGAACTGAGGCAATGGGACCACCTGAAAAGATGGAAATGTGCAGACTGATATTACATGGTATACATTTTTGGAAATGAGACTACACCGAAGCTTTTAAGAATGGCTTACATACATCTTTCCTTGATCTCTAGGTAGGAAAAGAGTCACCCTTATATCAGATACGGAATTAGTAAGAGGAAATTGAAACATGTTACCCATGGACAGCCACTTTGTTCCTCTAACCTGCTCAGAATTGCTGATGCTGGCCTCGGAAGCCTGTCTGCTACAGAAGCCACCATGTAAAGCTGCTAAACTAATGGCCCAGAGAGCTGTGACCAAGGACGTCTCAGTGATCCTTTTCAGGATCTCATTTTATCAAGAGAGCAAATCACATGCCAAGGGAAAAATGTGAGTAAAAAGAGCAATACACTGGAGACCAGGAAATAAAAATGTCACTCAAACTGAATAAAGGAGTCAGTGGTCTCAGATGAGTGAAAACATTCTGTCGATTGTCTTGGCTTGTTCAATCCTAAGGGCAGCTGGACACTTGGGCTCTGTCATTGGAGCAAGCAGTTACAATAGGTATGTGCTCTTCACTTATACATCCTATTACGAATATACTATTAGCTTATTAAAGCATGAATGAAATTGACAGAGCAAGGTATTGGATATGGTTATTTTTCTATTCTAAATAATCTCTAAATATTAAAGCTTATAGAGCTCCTTTCCTTCCCATAGTTTTCTTGGTGACATCACATAACTTTGATTTAATCTGAAAGCCAAACCTTTGGTTTTCCTCTTTTTTGATTTCCCAAGTGTAAACTACTGTCAGTACATACTGTTTGATTTGCATCCAAATAATATATGAACTTGACATTTTTGTCTTTCGTTCCATTCCCACAATCAACAGAGGCTCATTTATGTTATGCCCAAAGTACTCTGAAACAATCCATCTGGCCTCCTTCCTTCCGGTCTAACCAATCTTCAAATAATAATTTCAGGCAGCAGCTAGAGGAACTTTAAAAAATACTAGTCAAGATATACTGCACCCCCATTCAATCCCTTCACTAGCTTTTAACTACATATTGCATAGCATCCAAATTCCTTGTTCTGCAAGGCCATGCATGCCTGATCTACTCTTGACCTCTGATTCCATCTTGTTCCATTATCCCTAAAACTTACCGACCACTCTGGGCATTCATTTCCTGTCAAAATCAAGATCCTGTAGGAATCAGGCCCTTTGCATATGCTTTTCTATTTTGTAGAACTGCTTCCTTCCTCACACTAATGCCCTTTCTAAAGGATGCACTTCACTTGGGTACTATCCTTTTCGATACTCTGTTCATTTTTAATTACACACTTTACTTAATAGTTAACACATAGAAGTGCTCAAAAATATGCGTCGAATGAACAAGGAAAAAGTTCGCTAGTTTTGTTATTAATTCCAAAGATTAGAACAGGATCTCTGGACTCATGAATCTCTCATTCTCTATGATATGTATAATCAGCTTTCTACAAAGCTCGGTGGAATAAACTAAACACCATAGAAAAAGCATATTGCTATGGAAGTAGAGATGGAGAAGAAATTAAAGGTACCATGAAGATAAAACATGTTTTCAGAAGCATATTAAAAACACGCTTGGTTAATCTGTGCTGATAAATTAACTCATAAATATGAGAGGTTAAATACAACAAAGGTTTAACTCATACTGAATTGGCAGGGTGTCTGGGGCATGGTAGGAGGGGAATCTTCCATGCAGTAATTCAAAATGGAACCCATTTTGGCTCTGCTCTCTCAACACAGGCCTTCCGGGTTACTGATGCAGGGAAAAAAATAAGTGGGGAATCACTGGACAGTTCTTAAATGTATTGCTCCTACTCCTGGCTCATTGGCCAGAAGTAGTCATGTGATCCCACCTGACTGCAAAGGGTCTGGGATTTGGTGGGAGCGTCCGGATGGCCCATGATGTGTAAACGTTCCAGCCAGTGTGGGGAGGTAATCTTTGAGTACTGGGGAGATGCAAATTTATTACTAAAGGGAGGGTCAATGGTGATTAAGATTTTTGTAAATTGAAAATACAGTGTTACTCTCCTCAAAACTACATTATGCGGTCGCTGCAGATACAGAAGATAATTACGCACTTTCCTTGCATTATATATTATAGTGTTTTGTCCCTTTTTCTTCCAGATTGTTTCACCTAATACATCACAATAATCCTTAAGGCCTGCAGTATAAAACTGCTTATGACTCTTTGGTTCCACTTTAGATAAAAAATAGCAGACTATAATCTTCAGTTTAAGAAATCATTTGCATTTTCTCACTTAAAAGGACACAAAATGCTTTTTAAAAATCTAGTGAAAAGGGGCGCCTGGGTGGCGCAGTCGGTTAAGCGTCCGACTTCAGCCAGGTCACGATCTCGCAGTCCGGGAGTTGGAGCCCCGCGTCGGGCTCTGGGCTGATGGCTCAGAGCCTGGAGCCTGTTTCCGATTCTGTGTCTCCCTCTCTCTCTGCCCCTCCCCCGTTCATGCTGTGTCTCTCTCTGTCCCAAAAATAAATAAACATTGAAAAAAAAAAATTTTAAAAATAAAAAAAAAAAATCTAGTGAAAATAAAACTACTCATCTTCAATAATATGACTTTAAAACTCCATTGTGTATATATGTGTATTTATATTAGAACGCAGAAAATCCAAATGCAAGCATTGCCATGTGCCATATTATATTATTCTAGATGGAGTTTTTTGAACTTTTTATTGGACATTTATATCAATTATTTTATGTTGTTCTTATAAAAATGGAAAGAGGCATGTGTGTACTCAGTAAATACTTTTCAACAGTTCTGCCAATTGAATTGATTCCCAATCAACAAACAAACAAATAACCCACTGACTTATCTATGAAGACTGAGATTAAAACAGAAACAAAACCAAAACACCACCACAACAGTCCTGACTAATCACACATATATGAAAAGGGGGAGAAAAAAAATCACCATCAATTTTAAGGTTTTCATTTCTTTGCATTTGGAATTCTCAGAATCTAGAATTTACAGAATTAGTAACACATTACTAACCTTGCCTAACAGAGAATATAAATTTATTAACCAAAGGAATTTTCTTTCTGGACTCCATATTTGTGAATGGATAAATCTCCTGAGAAGGTAGATAAACATAAATAATATTTTATATATAATATGTTATATATAACATTTATATGTATCTCTATAAAAAGTGCATCTTAGAATTACTGTTATGGAACATGAAAGAAATTTCTATAGCCTAAGGAAATGAAAGGATGGTGTTACTACAGGGAGCACCTCTCCACTCCTATTGTATGTTAAGTGCAAGGGATTCAGTGTTGAGAAAGGTGATCCTGTCTCTTGCCTATCAGGACTTTGCATCTCCAGGAAGAGATCACAGCATACAAAGAGGAAGAAATTTCAGTGCTGAGAGTAGAAGTTCAAGGTGCATTGGGACACACAGGACAGGTGTGTAGACATACCATATTGGCTCAGAAGAGAACAAAACAATAATCAGGAAAATGGGGACAGTTTCCGCAAAATCTTTCTATTGTTAAAATAAATATTTTTACTGCGAGGTGAAAGACTATATAAATATATTATTTCTTTAAAAAAAAAGCTCAGGGCTTAGACTATTATTTTACATTTTCAGTCACAAGAGATATAGTTGTATAATGAATATAAATGTGGAAATTTTAGTTTATTTGTTTATTTTTTAAATATAATTTATTGTCAGGGCACCTGGGTGGCTCAGTTGGTTAAACGTCCAACTTCGGCTCAGGTCATGATCTCACGGTTCGTGGGTTCAGCCCCAAGTTGGGTTCTGTGCAGACATGCTCAATGTCTGGAGCCTGCTTCAGATTCTGTGTCTCCCTCTCTCTCTGCCCCACCCCTGCTCGCACTGTCTCTGTCTCTCTCAAAAATAAAATACAGGGGCGCCTGGGTGGCGCAGTCGGTTAAGCGTCCGACTTCAGCCAGGTCACGATCTCGAGGTCCGTGAGTTCGAGCCCCGCGTCAGGCTCTGGGCTGATGGCTCAGAGCCTGGAGCCTCTTTCCGATTCTGTGTCTCCCTCTCTCTCTGCCCCTCCCCCGTTCATGCTCTGTCTCTCTCTGTCCCAAAAATAAATAAAAAAAACGTTGAAAAAAAATTAAAAAAAAAAAATAAATAAAATAAAATAAAATACAAAACATTTAAATATAATTTATTGTCAAATTGGCTAACATACAGTGTTTAAAGGTGCTCTTGTATTCGAGGGTAGATTCCCATGGTTCATCACTTACATACAACACCCAGTGCTCATCCCAACAAGTGCCCTTCTCAGTGCCCATCACCCATTTTCCCCTCTCCCCCCATCCCCCATCCCCCCTCAGTTTGTTCTCTGCATTTAAGAGTCTCTTATGGTTTGCTTCCCTTCCTCTGTGTTTGTAGCTATTTTTTCCCCTTCCCTTCCCCTACAGTCTTCTGTTAAGTTTCTCAAAATCCACATATGAGTGAAAACATAGAAATGTATTTTTTGTTGTTGTTGTTTGTTTGTTTGTTTTTTGCCAAATGCACTGCATTACCTAAATTCCGTGAGTGAAGATATAGCTGTAAATCATATGCTCCAGGAGATTTTCTCATGATATAGTCTCAGCATTGTAAGAGTGAAACAAGACTTGGAAGCAAGTCTATTGTCCCAAATGTGGTTTCACCACAATTATTAGATTCATGTTTGAACTCTTTCACAGCAACTATTTAGCCCATGGTTTTCTATTATCTCCATTTTGTGAGAATCGCTAAAGACTTAAAATCTTCCAAAATGTTGCGGAACAGTATTATTCATGCAGAGGCATTTATATGAAATCTCTTATTTCTGTATCAATTTCAGAATGATGGGTTCTCTATAAACACCAATTTGGATCTGCCCTGAAAAGAAATATCTACTATGATGTTGATGGTTATCTAAAAATTTTTTAAAAATGCCTCTGCAAGAATTCTAATTCAATAATAATATTATCATTATTATTTATTAATATGTTATTACTTATTACTATTATTATTTATCATTATGTTATTATTATTATTATTGCAATTAGAATACTAGTACTATTCAAGTATTATTAAGTATAACATTCTCCAGCAGGCAAAAATAACAAGATGGATTTTGAAACCTGAGAGTGAAGGAAGAGGGAAAATACTTGCATTCAGATAAAACAGACCTTATAAGTTAATAAAGTGGCAAGAACCACACTCAGCTTCCCACTCAGAATGACAGCCTCGTTGTGCCCAGGCTATTCCTTCTCATAGAGCTCTGATATTCCCTTTGTAGCACTTAACACAATGTGTAATTATAAACATGTGTGATGCTTTCATTTATAACACTGTCCTTCCTAGCTCCTATCAATGGAGCATGAATATTTTTCTGTGCCTGGCACATTGTAAGTCCTGAATATACATTTCAATAAAGTTATTGAATGAAATACTAGAAAATGATTTCATTCGTAATAGAATTGTGATTACTTGCCTAGAGTTAAAATGACTCATTTGTTTTATGTTGGATGTTAAAATCATGTGTTATGTGGTGTGGATCCATTGCCTGTGGAAGGAAAGAAAAGACCATAGTAGGGTGTTTGCAGACGCATGATGTATGGTAGAGATCCCATGATGAGATTAAGATTCCTGTTCTCTCTGGCCTTAAACTACAGCAAAGACATTATTAACTTATAAAAGATAATTTTCTGGTCTCATTCTGTTACATAGAAAAGACATTATTCACATTCTGGCTAAGCCCAATAGAAAACCAAACTTTCATAGTTGAGAAGATATTTTAGTTTTGTGGAACTGTTCAGGAAACAAACAGGTCAATTGTCAATTTTCCAAATAAGTAAGAAAAATGGGTGGTGAAGAATAAAAACAAATTATTAAAATTATATTGGAGTCTAGAATGTCACTCCTTTTAGAGATAACTTTAATAACCTGAAACTTCTCAGTGTTTTAAATAGGCAAATGATACCAGATAGTTCATATAAACTTCCCATATCTGTTCACGTATAATTATTCACTAGTATTCCAGTATCCGGTTAGGCAGCATCCTGAGTGCTGATAAGATTAGGTCCCATTCTCTATCTCTTGGGAAAACTGGAGTGGAATGGAAAATTGGAATGACTTGGAGTTGCAGTGTTTTCCCCTCTGGCACATAAAGGCCTAGTTCAAGTGGCAGGATAGAGGGGAAAGTGATGAGAATGTTCTTAGTCATCAGCAGATCAAGGGGAAAGATATAATTTATATAAATTATTTGAAGCATTAACCTTGAGAATGTAAGTTAATTTTTCTGGCTTTAGCCATATTATATGACATAATATTAACTGCCTTACCAACATCCAATCTTACGGAAAGTAGTAAATGAACATGAGGTAGGCTAACATGCTGTGACAACTGTAAAGAACTATATAATATTTATTGGTTTATTATTTAATACAATGAGAACAGCAAATGTAATAGGGCTAAAATGTATCTAAAAACTCAATTACCAACAGAAAATCAGAAAATTAGTTAATCAGTCATGAAGCAGTCTAGATCTGACCTCCATTTAGAATTGAATATTGATGGAAACAAAGGTTTTTTTCAATAAAAAGAATTCTATTTTTTGTTTGTCTTCACATTTACAGTGTGCACGCACACACACACACACAGACACACACACACACACAACCTCAGAAGATTCTTTAAAAAATCTGGTCTTGATATAACATTATGAAAAACTAAAACCTTTCAGAAATTCTAAATGGAAGCTTGACCACTGTTTCAACTCTTCAATATATTTATGACAGCTGTTAAGCTATACAAATGCCAGCTGCCAGGACTCATTAGGATTATATGAGAATCTCCTTTTGAATCCACAGAAATCCATCGATTGATTCTGAGCATCTACCACTCCTATCAATTAAGGTTAAACGAGAAACAACTACCTACTCTTGGATAGAGGAAGCTGGCATTGACATATAGGGGCTATTAACTGACTTCTATTATGCATTTGTGAAAAAAAAAAGTACCTTAGATGGTATGATTGGTGCACTGAACTAATAATGGAAACGCTTTTTCCTCTGGCTTACTGTTTATCAATTGATGCATGTGCTCTCGCAGGAGGAAATATCAATTTTTTGAGCCTGGGCTTACTACTCCATACTACACCTACTGCTTATAGTGATTGAATGCTTTGATTTGAATACATGCAACATATTGAAGATGAAAGCGTTGGAGAAGTGCAGAATCCTGTTCTGGGGACTATAGGTACAACTCCTGAAGAATAACATGATTCGTTTACAATGTGGTGTGAAAATAACCTTAAGATGAGTTGATCCAAGAAAGGACCTTGTCAAAATCAGGAAATGGAGACCGTTTCAGAAAGTCTTAAGTTGGAAAATATTTTCCCTAATGAATTCATGGAAAGACAGGGAGCTGGAGTTCTGTTGTTGGGCTCAGTTCAAGAGGGTTGTTGTTGTTGTTGTTGTTGCTGTTGTTTTATTTTCTGAGAGTTACTTTGAAATAATTACTACATGCAGATTTTTAGAGCTGTGACATTGTTAATGAGCCTTATGGATACAGGGCATATTTGTTAGTAATCTAAATGGAAAAAAAATATTACTAGCCTTTGGGGGGCTGTAAAATTTAATCAAGTTTTAATTGATGTTTTAAGGCCCTATAAAATTTCCCTTAATCAAGATTTCACATGAGAATTTTTTACTAATAGATTTTTGTAAACTAGTATCTCCTAGCCAAAGACATCAAAGGACAGCTTTGAGATAACTCATTGTCTTGATTCAATAAAGTTATTTTTCCCAATCTAAGATAATTTTATTTTTGATTACTTGGGAAATGAATATTGATTTTAGGGTATATGTGAGAAAAAAAATAATTGTGTCCCTTATCTGTAATGTTTGTGGACAAACTCTAAAACAGAATTGAGAGAACTGAGAACACAAAAAGAACTAGGAAGTAGTATCAGCACAAATACGTCATATATTAGCACAAATACGTCATATATTAGCACAGACATAAAATATGAAAATGCCTGGGAGGTCAAATGCAGTACAGCATACATTCTCCCTTCTAAAGAAGCCCACATCCTAATGACTGGAATTTGTGAATATGTTACCTTTCGTGATAAAGGGGATTTTGCAGATATGATTAAATTAAGTATTTGAGACAGGGAAGATTACCCTACGTTATCATATTGGGCTTCTTTAAGAGAGTCAAAGAAGGAGATCGGACTATGAAACTATAGAACCAGAACAGTAGAAGCTGACAAAGACCCTTCTGGCTACTGGTGGCTTTGAAGATGGAAGATTGCACCCTACACTGAGTGTGGGCGGTCTCTACAAACCGGGAGACAGAAGGGAAGCCAAGCCTCCCTAGAGCCTACATGTGAATGCAGAGCCTACAAGAGCACACCTTGACTGAGACTCATGTCGGACTTCCGACTTCCAAAACCATAAAATATTCAGTTTGCACTATTTTAAGCCATTAGAGCTGGGGTAATTTGTTATAGCAGCCACAGGAAACGAGCACACACAGCTAATTCACTGGTATTAGCAAGTGGTCTTGCTAATGTAAATATAACAGCACGTCGAAGTAGAATTACAAAATTATATACAACACTGAGAAAACTATTGGCTGTTACTTCTTTAAATAGTGTAGCTATTCTGGCTGAATTGACAACCACACCAACAATCTGGACAATTATAAAAAACAAATGATCATTTGAATGGTTTGACAAGTCTTATAGCTAAATACATTATCTGCTTAAGAAAAATATTTACTTTACAGCCCCATGGCTATTTAGCAATACTCTGAAGTAGCCAAGCAATAAAGCAGTTCTGATGTAGTTGGAAAGAGCTCGAACCCCAAATCCAAAGATTTCCATCCTCATCTTGACTAATAGTTACTAGCTTTATAAACTTGGGAAGGTCATTTGACTTTCTTAGCTCTGATTTTTTGTTTCTTTGTTTGTTTTTGTTTTTGTTTAATCTGTAATGTGGCTGGAGTACCCTGAGGAATCAAAAGCTAAAATGTGTATGAAAAAGAGCAAACGGGGCACCCGGGTGGCTCAGTCGGTTGTGTCTGAGTTCAGCTCAGGTCATGGATCTCGCGGTCTGTGAGTTCAAGCCCCAAGTCTGGCTCTGTGCTGACAGCTGGGAGCCTGGAGCCTGCTTCGGATTCTGTGTCTCCCTCTCTGTCTCTGCCCCTCCCCCACTTCTCTCTCTGCCCCTCCACCAGTCTCTCTCTGCCCTACCCCCACTCAGGCTCTGTCTCCCTCTCTCAAAAAAAAAAAAAAAATTAAAACAAAAAGAGCATAGCGCAGTGCATATGTTTGAAAGATATTAACCACCATATTGCAAGAATTTTTACACTGCATCTGATTTAAAAAATTATCTGCATTCAAAGAAAATTATTCCTTATGGTTTACTCCCATTTGCTTTCCGTTTTCCTTTTGGAAAAGTACTTTCACCTTGGAAATATCTTCCAAAAGTTCTCATTCAAGAAGGTGCTAGCAATCCACTTGGTTCGATGTTGAAATCCCACCTGCTCAGATGCGTAAGCAAAGAAAAACTGATGTTTGAGAGTCCCTTTCCGAACAGCTGCTCCCTGCAGCCCCTTCTTAACTATTGCCTGGCATCTCCCCAACAATCTTAAGCCTAAATCCTGAAAATGTATACTACTCAGGCACAGTCACAGATTTTTCTGCTCAATGATGTCCAACATTTCAGCAACCTGTTCCAAGTCTGTATGTCTATATATTACATGCAAATATCAGTGACAATTTGAAAGCTGCGTCCTCACACACTTTGCTCCAGCTATTCACCAAACATTTATTCAGTACCATCTTGTGTCAAGCACTCAGCCAGGTAAAAGACATTCAAAGCTGAATCTCTGCCATTTGCAGATGCTTGTGTCTACTCCAGTTTTTAACTGCCCTCTTTGTGCTGCTGACTTCCAAGTGCATATCTCTAAGTCTCACCAAATTCCAAAGTCCAGTTAACACGTTCCACTTCTAATGGGTCATTATGTCAAGCCCAATGTATCTAAAATTATTCTCATCATCTCATTCAAATTTTAACAACTCAATATCCTTCTAGCATTGTTTCTTTTTATTGATGGCAGGGTAATGTGTGTGAAGTGGTCACAGTGAATGCCTCTGAGCTATAACTAGTGTGGCAAACAATGTTGTAGCATATAATAGATATTTTGCTTTAGAGTTCAGCTATTTCATTTCCTTCCTCTCAGAGACTTCAAATTTGCCTCTCTTTATAAATATCATTATGGGGAGGGTTGCCACGTGGGATGCCCTTGTTTTTGGGGGTAATTATACAGCACAGGCCACATAAATTATTATACCCCATTCTCCCTGTACACACATTGGCCATTAATTGGGTATGAGAGAGAACCTAGATCTGGCAAGGAAGGCTCTCTCTCTCTCTCTCTCTCTCTCTCTCTCTCTCTCTCATCATAAGGCTGTAAAAATAAATATGTGATGAACCAACTGTGGTTATTGTTTTCAACTTGTAGAGCCCAAGATGTAACGAAATGAAGTCACATACTAAAAACAAAACAAAACCAGGGAAAGAAAAGGTGAAAGATTCAAAAAGAAGTCAAGAGATTACTGATGATGTTTAAACTGTTTTAGTACATTCTTAAAAAATATTTTTTAATGTTTATTTATTTTTGAGGCAGAAAGAGAGAGAGAGGCAGAGCGTGAGCAGGGGAGGGGCAGAGACAAAGGGAGACACAGAATCCAAAGCAGGCTCCAGGCTCCAAGGTGTCAGCACAGAGCCCGAAGGGGGCTCAAACTAGGGAACGGTTAGGTCATGAGATGAACTGAAGTCGGATGCTTAACCGACTGAGCCACTCAGGCACCCTAGTACATCCTTAATAGCTCATGGTTTGGGCACAATATATTCCTTTTTTTGGGAAGGGAGGATTTGAGCTATGTACTGGGAGTTTGAAACTAAAAGGCACTAAGACATATGAAGATTATAATGGTGCTTTTGTAATAGGAAATGTGTTTTCAGTTTAAAATCTAGTCATAATTTTTCTTGGTAAAGGAGTGAGCAAGGAGAAAAATTGAATACCTAAGATATGGAATTGAAGAGGCAGGAGAGAGGGAGAGATGGAAGGGGAAGGGAGGGAGGGAGAGAGAGATATAGAGACACAGGAAGAAACAGAAGGGAGATATAAGAGTATGCACATTACCATATGAAGCATTTAGGTTGATATGGAAAACATCTAGCCTGAATTTTGCAAAACATAAAAAAAAACAAATAAAATAAAAAGCCTTGATAGACAGTATCGATAGAAGTTATAGTACCACTCTCCGAATTAGTAAGAACATTCTGCAAATAACAGTAAGGACCATGAAAAAAGGAAAAGACAACCCAGCATAAACTGTGGTACCAGTAGTCTGTGCAACCATGAAGATCTGCACATCCAGGGAAAAGATAAATCTATTAATATTCTAAACAGAAACTATAATAATTTTCCATTATTTATGAGTGATGCATCATGAAGTATACAATTTATAGTTTGTTGCTTGTATTTATGCTTGAATTAACGCAAGTAATTTGCATATAATCCTCATTGCAGAGTATGGATTCAATCATTGTCAACAAGTTCTTAGGTTGGTTTAGTAAATTTATGAATTAAATATCCCTGGCTGCTATTGGTACATACATATTCTGGACTTGATATACACATACGCTGAGAATTAGTAGCCCATATGTATTACTGACACAAGTCTGGGGCCTAAGATTTAGTAACTCCCATAAAACGATTTTTGTAATTATTTCTACTGATTGAGCTTTATGTCACTACACAGCCAATCATGGCATCCAGTAATTATGAGTCCTCCTTCTTCTTTGCCCAAGTTCAGCTGCTTGTAACTCTAAAACACATCTCGAATTTGTCCTTTTCTCTGCATGTTGACTGCTGCTGCCCTAGTTCAGTGATTGAAATCTGTGCCAATCTCCTCCTGGGCTCCCTTCCTCTCGGGCAATGCAGACAATGCACTTCTCTGTTGCCATCCAAGAGGTCTATCAAGACGAAAATGTGATCGTTTCCCTTCTTTGCCTGGAACCCTCTAGAAAATGCACTCTGTTTTTCTCACAACACAAACCAAGCACCTTATCATGCATAGAATATCCCTCATGAGGTGGCTCATTTGGAACACTTTTACATCATTTCTTCCTGTCCTAAACTCTTTATTTATTCTTCTTCAGATGCTCTGAGCATCTTAGAGTTTCACGAGAGCTCCATATTGATGCGTGCTTTGTAGATGCCTCTGCCTCTACAGTATCTGCATTCTTCCTGTCCCTCACAGGTTGATTTAGATACTGAGTTCCTATTACTAAAAATTAAGGTTAGTTATTGCCTGCTACATAAAGCCTCCCTGGGTTCTGTCCAACCTCTGCTTCCTCACCTGCCTCCCCAACTCCCTTGTCCACCTCACCAATGTATTGGAAGTAACCACTCATTTCTGTAACCACTCACATCTGTATCCTAAGTTTGCATTATCATCTTCAATGCTTTGTATTGTGCTTATGTAATTTCAAGTATGTTTTGAGTATGAACTCCTTATGGTATCCAATGTCTAAATACAACCTGACACAGTTTTGTGCGTACACACACAGGTTCACACATATTTACTGAGATAAATCACACAAATTTAGTAATCTACTGGCTAGTGGTGTTGTGATTTTCTAATAGAATGATTGAGTTAAACTTTCTATTGTGTATCTCAGCAGTTACATACTTCTAAACAACCGTTCCATGTGTTTTCTATTTACTGTGCCTATTTACTATGTCAGTTTTCTATTTACTATGTCTATTTACTATATCTGCTATCAAATTTTCACCCTTTTAAGCTGCACACACCTGGAAATAATTCAATATTGGATTACTGTGACAATTTCAAACTCTTCTGCAGTACATTATGAGCAGCTGAGAAATTACAGTCTGCTCTCAATACTTTGTTTCCCATGGGGAATTTCTGAAAAAAAAATGATGATTCAGATACTAAAATTTCCAGTTGAGACTTCAACCATGAAACCAACAGGTATTGTGAGCTCCTTATCTGCCCCATGTACACTGATCTTATAATTAACATGTAAGATACATGTAAGATACAATTAACAATTGAATCACCAGTTTCTCAAAGTGTGATTATCATGACATCTAAGTCTGATTCATGAGGGTTTGTAATAAAAAATATAGAAGCCCATATCCTAACCCAACACCTACACATACCGTGTCTGAGCAGGAATCGGAAAGGCTGCTTTTCTTATTCTTGTAACAGTTTGCCCACTTAATTGTGATAAACCCCAAGTAACTTCTCCTGTAGGTAAGGAAGAGACAAAATAAAATCTGGCATCTATTGCAGAGACGTGGATGAATCCTCCCAAAGATGGAGCCACCTGAAGAGGGACCCTCCCATTGTCCTACTCATGGTATTACTTGAACTCTAACTCTCAGCTTGTTTCATAGGAGACACTTAATAATTTAGGCTATAGTTACTATTTTTTCTTTCCTATGACAAAGTCACTTCCAGGAAAAACTCACCTAGATTCTATGCAATACATTTTTTTTTGTAAACAAACAAACAAACACTGAATGAGTTGCCATTTCTAATAAAATGTGGTATTTTTATTCTATAAATAACTATCCAATATTGCTATACACAGTATGCTATAAGGAATATACAATTGGGAACACAGATGATTCTACGGTAACTATTTTACTGTTGCTGTTAGACCACATAATTCCAAAGAGGCAGGAGTTTAACCCTGGCTCCTCTACTCCACTCACAGGAGCAGCAACCTTACCTACCCTACATCACTTCTCTAAGTGTTGTGTTGTCATCTCTGATAATAATACACAGGTGACAAGATGTAAATTATTATAGTAAAAGAGCTTATAATCTTCTCCTCTATTACCATCCAAAGATCATGCTGGTCCGGATCACTTCGCTAATTTCTCTTCCCTTGATCTTTACGTTTGATCCCAAAGCAGAAAACCCTTTCTTGCCCATTTGTGATGCCTGATCAGACAAAAAGAGGTGAGAGGAAATAGTGGAAAAGAACAAGAACTGGAAAACATCTCAGAGATTAGGGAGAGTGCGGTTTGAAAAGAGATGTTTTGGGAGAAGGACATAGATGCTTTTAGAGAAGAATTTATAAATTAAAAAAAAATATATTACTTTGGGGGCTCATTCATCGTCTCCAAGAACAAAAAGTAAAAGAATCGAATAATATGAAATTTCTCTTATCAGATGGAATATTTTCTTGGAGTGCAATTCTTGTCTGGGATTTAAACAAGAGGATCACGGCTTTGTACATTTCATAACCCTTTGGTTAAAACGCTTGTGAGGAAGTGATGCATGAAGCGTCTTCAGCACTTTGCTCTTCACAGGCAAAGCACAAGTAAAATTCAGAAACGCTATCTGTTAAATTTTCTTCTTCCTTTATTTTTTTCATCTCCCATACTGTTGTTTAAAGTATACTTCTGCTACCTCAGCCCCACATATACTCACAACAATGAAGGAATAGGAGTTTCATTTTCTTTCTTTCTTGTTTTTTTTTTTAACAATTCATTGGTTTCACTTCAATAAATACAACTGGCAACCTAAAACTATGTTTGATTATCTTCTTTCAGCCAGTGTTTGTGAATATTTTCTGGGGAATCCTTCATCTGTACAGCCCACCCTGCCTCCCTCTGGCTTTCCTTCTATTCATAGAGCCACATAACACGTCGTGTAGATGTGGAGAACTGAAATTTAATTTTGACCTTTTTTGCGCACACACATTGAGGCGATCTTTTTGCTAGCCTGTGTCACCACTTTGTTTTCTAGGGAGATAAGAAAATAATGAATTTTCCTCATTTTGTCTTGATTTGCAAGATTTTTTTCCTGAAAAACCAGTAAATTGTATTCGAAGCTCGTTTTGACAAGTGGTATATACATTTGTTGTTTGCCACATAACTTTTCATGTCAAACTTTGTGGAATCTCTTAATAAATATTTATTACATTTGTTAAAATTATCTTAAGGTTTGTTGGACCATGAGGATTAGTTTTTAAACATTCCTATCATATAGGTAAGCAAAAACAAACAACAAATTAACAGCATAAGTTCCAACCAGGGATGATTCAAACAAAGCTCAAAACCTCTTAGAATATATCATTGTATGGGGCGCCTGAGTGGCTCAGTTGGTTACACTCAGGCTTTGGCTCAGGTGATGATCTCATGGTTTGTGGGTTCCAGCCCTTCATCAGGCTCTGTGCTGACAGTGTAGAGCCTGGAGAGTGCTTTGGGGGTCTCCCTCTCTCTCTGCCCCTCCCCTGCTTGCTCTCTCTCTCTCTCTCTCTCTCAAAAATGAATATTAATTTTTTAAAAAATATATCATTGTATAATTTGCCATCTAATATTTATGTAGCAAAATGTTTTACACTTAACATTGACTTAAAATAAATACTTGAAGGTTTTCTTAACTCTAATACATTTATTTATTTAATGATATACTTTTCAGTTTGTTTTTCATTTAAGAAATATGAGAATCACTCTTATTTAAAAAAAAGTCATCCCAGATAAACGAAAGAGAATATCTGAAGTACCACTTTTCATTCCTGATTTGTCTGGAAAAAAATAAGTGGTGTCTTGCTCCAAAGCTCTTCATTGCTACTGAAACATACACTCCCTTGGATGTTCCTTACAACTCCCCAATTTTATGAGTTACCTGTGACAAATGACTGAACTTCACTTCTACTTTCTTGTCCTTAATATGCAGAAAACAACAGTACTCCTCTCTTGGGTGTACTGAGAGAATTAATTATGAATAATTCCTGAATACTCTCCACATAGAAACCATAAAATACTAAATAATGAGGGTAACTATTGTTACAATCGTATCTCGCCTCCTACATTTACTCTGTCATCCTATACCTCACGTGAGTTCTCAAATGCATCCATTCTTACCATTCCTAACCCTTGAACCAAAGCCACAGTTTCAGCGCCTAACTCCTTATCTTTTTAACACAAAAGTTATTTTATAGCCAGTAGGAATAATCTTCTACTGCTCCTGAAAATTATCTTGAGCCATTTCTCAGAAGCTGGAGTATCTTCCAAGAGTATCAGGATAGTCCAATTGGGCTAGAACTTGGAGGACTTAAACTTCTTATTTTAAAAATTCTTGTCCTCGGGTGCCTGAGTGGCTCAGTCAGTTAAGCAATCCCCTCTTGATTTCTGCTCAGGTCATAATCTCATGGTTGGTCAGTTCAAGCCCTGCATCAGGCTTTGTGCTGACAGTGTGGAGCCTGCTTGGGATTCTCTTTCCCTCTCTCTCTCTCTCTCTCTCTGTTCCTCCACCACTTGCGCTCTCTCTCTCTCTCTCTCCCCCCCCTTCTCTCAAAATAAATAAATAAACTTAAAAAAATAAAAATTCTTGTCCTTTACTTCATCATGCTCATCTATCATAAAGTAGTTTCTGCAAAACTATCCACTTTGGTCAAGGACACTTTTTCATCTTCCTTTTTACTTTCCCTCAAAGCTAAAATACTAGAAATTTTACCCTTTCAAAAAACTTTTCTAGAATTTCCGTCCCCATTCCATCATCTCCTGTTCCAACACTCTTCATCCACTCAAATTCTATAAAAATTGGAGATAACCATAGAGCTGGAGAAAACAATGAACTTATAGTTAAATTATCTCCCCCCCATAATCTTAGTAGGTATCTGGCAGACTTTTGATCTTTATATACTTTAAGCTGGAAAATTCTCCACTAGAAACTTTCAAATTGGTTTCTGCCTTCCCAGAAGAAGATGAGGGTTTACCTTTAGACCCAACTTTTTTCTTAGTTCTACACAGACTTAATTGGATGGTGCAGTTTAGTTATGCAAATGTATGGTATAGAACCTCCCCACTCATGTGAGGGCAAAGTTTTCTCACAAGAAATCTTGGCTTGGCAAGGGGCTACCCAAACCTTTGCTGATATTGACTATTAAAATTAGATTGAACTTTTCTTCTAGTTATCTACTTCCTCTGAAAGTTTATGAAAGAACATAATAATTTCCTGGAAGTAATGTGGAGACCATTAATGTGATTAAGTCTGTCCAATGTATCAAGAGTCCCTGATTGGGGCCAAATGGTCAGACAAATAACAGGTGCCCCTAAGAGAAAAATCAACATAATGAGCAGGAAAATTCCATGTCAAAACCAATAGCAGGCCAAGGGAGAATGATGTTATTTTCGGCCTAGAATGCAGCTGATTTTAGATGCTCTGCCAATCAACTGCGGTGGGCATGCCCCGAGCAAAATAGCTGTGTGCATGTGTGTGATTTAATAGAGCCATAACAATGTGGTCATAGCCTTGGAGGCCCAGGCAGTTTTCTAAATGATGTACACACTAAGGTAGCCATATAATTTGTCATCCAACAGGAACACTTTTGAAAGTAAAAATGGGTGCTATTAATAATTTTATTCTGACATCAGGCGGTAGTAACCTTAAACCCAACTGGATTATTGCTCTGCATCACAAGGAGAAGCCCGCCTTAGAGAGTCAGCAGAGACCTGCACTGCAAGGCCAGGCAGTGCTGGACCACGACCCTGTGGCAGCCTGCTGGCCACTCGCTGCAGAAGCAGCTCCAAGAGACACTGTCTCGTGACATGCAGAAGCCACATGGGAAAGGACTAAACATCCATTCAGTTGGTCCATGGAGACTTGGTTTCTTATAATCTCAAAATGGCAAGTAAGACTATCTGATTTCATAGGTCTAGATATTTGAAACCTAGGACTTAATGGGAGCATATTGAAACTTATATTTCTACTCTGAACAATATTCTGCCTGCCCTTCTCTCCAAGCTCACCTTTTATTCATCCTAAAATTCTCAGGATCCTGGATCTTATCCATTTATCTGTATCTTCTTTGTTCTTCAAAATTCTCACCTAGGAAGCATAGTGTATTGAGAATATAGATAATTATTTTTTGTAAGTAATTATTTTACATAATTGAACTGGAATATTTCCCTCTTTGTTACTTAATTATTAACTTAATAGCTACTCTTGATTACTGTTCGATCCAAAACATTTCACTTAGCAGTATGTGTTCATAGCCATGAATAAAGGCATCACTTTTCAAAGACGAATAAGACCATACTTCAGAATAGATGGAATTATAAAAATTAAATAATTATTTCTTAAATATAGTCAATGCCCCATATAATAAGTGAAGTCGGATACTTAATCAAAGATTGTATGTTACAGAAAAATCTAATCAGTAGAGGCAAAACTAGAAATATTCTTGAAAAACTAAAGAGAGAATATTTGTACATATTGATAAAAATATATGTCATAACTAATACTTCTGAACATTGAATTTAAACACTGGCATTCTTGAGGTGCCTGGGTGGCTCAGTCAGTTAAGTGCCCAACTTCGGCTCAGGTCATGATCTCGTGGTTGTGAGTTCGAGCCCCGCATCAGGCTCTGGACTAATGGCTCAGAGCCTGGAGCCTGTTTCGGATTCTGTGTCTCCCTCTCTCTCTGCCCTTCCCCACTCATACTCTGCCTCAAAAATAAATGAACATTAAAAAAAAAACTAAAATAAACACTGACATTCTAAAATATGAAATGCACAATTTTAAAATTTACATAAAATTATAAAATTCACTTGTCATTACTTATTGTAATGAATAGAAAGGGAGCAGACATTATACTTAATAAATGTTTAAACTAACCAGAGAAAATAAAACAGACCGTTTTAAATAAGTTTTTAAATTACTTTTCTCCACTATGATTATTCACATTTACTTGATCTTTAGTGTGCTATAAGTTTCTGTGGCCTTGATTTTATTCATTTGTTCTCATGAAAATATTTGGTTTTAATCTGACTTTCCCAGTTGTTGTTAAGGCCACAGTTCTGAATAAACTGCTTCATCTGTGCATTCGGAAAAGGCTCATTGCACTCTAGACAATGTGAGCTTAATGAATTTCAGTGATAATTTCCCTGCTTATTGTGACTATGTATCCAAGATTATGTTATACTGTTGTGCTGGTCATATGGTTACACTTAGATAAAGGAACAAGAGCTTGGGACTTGGGCATAGTTATTGGGTGCTGAGAAATTTGGGGGAAACTAAGGAGTTACAGAGGAAACGGGAATCTAGATCTTACTCCATAAAAAAATGAAAGATTCCTCCTACAAGATTCTCTTGTTCCAAGGAGTGAAAAGTAGATTCTGAGTTTTCTAGATACTTTTTTGTGAAGCCCAAATCCCCACTCTCCATGCAGAAATATTCTAATTTCTGCACTGAGAAAAACAAACTGTGGAGTGAGGGTAGCATAGTAAACATTAATGACACTTGGCTGAGAACCTACATATGCTGTTCCATGTGTGGATTAAGTAAGCTAGACAATAACTTTATTATTTTCTTTCTGTATCATTCATATATTAGAGATGAGAATACTAAGGTAGTAAGGTTTTTTAAAACCAAAAGAGCCCACGATATTTTCACTGCACCTGCTGATTGTCTCCCAGGAGACCCATCTCTAACAACTAGCCTTTGTGCCTGGGAATGCGGAATCTTTAAGACAGAGACAGGACTGAGAGAGCAGGTCTGAGTGGCCACTAATGAAAGGCCTGACTCCATACAGTGTTCTTGTAATTACCTAAATAAGGGTCAATACATCTTTCTGTTAAGGGCCAGATAGGAAGTATTTTAGGTTTTGAGAGCTATACAGTTTTTGTCCTAACTTTTCAACCTTGCTATTATGGGGGAAAGAAGCTATAGATGAGCATAGCCGTGCTCCACTAAAACTTTACTTAAAAAAATAGGCAATAGGTTGAATTTTCTCTGAAAGCTATAGTTTGTCAATCCCAGATCTAAACTCACATATGAAAAGTTCCTGTTAATGTACACGTTTTCCTTATTGCACAGAATATTTCTCTGGAACTCCCTGACCTTGAAATAAAGGATCATAGGAATACAGATAGGTATTAAATAGAAAAGCACTTTCTTTCTTTTTTTTTTAAATGTTTTTAATGTTTATTTTTGAGAGAGAGAGAGAGAGAGGCAGACAGAGAGGGAGACACAGAATCCTAAGCAGGTTCCAGGCTCCAAGCTGTCAGCACAGAGCCCGACGTAGGGTTTGAACCTATGAACTGTGAGATCATGACCTGAGCCAAAATTGGACGCTTAACCAACTGAGCCACCCAGGTGCCCCTTTTTAATCTTTTTTTTAATGTTTATTTATTTTTGAGAAGAGGGACAGAGCATGAGTGGGGAAAGGGCAGAGAGAGAGAGAGAGAGGGAGACACAGAATCCAAAGCAGGCTCCACGCTCTAAGCTGCCAGCACAGATTCCGTCCGACCACAAGCTGTGAGATCATGATCTGAGCTGAAGTGGGATGCTCAACCCACTGAGCCACCCAGGCACCCCCAAGAAGCATTTTCAAAAATGCTTAGATGCTTGTCAACATTAGAGGGGGAAAAAAGGTGTAATTATGATTTTTTAACAAGATATAGTATCAAAACTCCTTTTTTTTTTTCAGGAAAAATAAAGCAATGGAATCAAGAAAGGGGGCGGATTCTGAGGAACTTGTCAATTCAGACAACGAAAAATTGGGGACATGGATTTCTTCAGCCGTCACTGGACACTATCATGTCTTTCTTCCATACTCTCTTTATTTCCACTACTCCCACCCCCAAACTATGTGGACAGAGCCTTGCGGATTTGTAATCCCTAAGAGCTAGATATTTATAAACATCCACTTAACTGGTACCACACAGAGTGTTTGTGCAAGCTTTCATGGTGTGATAATGAAATTCCATTTGTTTACAGGCAGTGAAGTGGTCAAATATGTCATTGGCAACTCTTCTTCCTCTAAGGAATCAAGGGACATGAGAAAATTCATAATAAAATATGTTCCTGGCAGTGATTCTTGACACTTGAAAAAATATGTAGAAAATCTTGGAAGTCTTTAATGGCATTATCTAAAAGGAAGTTTACTGTATTTTTGTACATACATTTATTATTCTTTATATTAACATATGGAAACTATGGAACATATGGAAATACCCTAAGTGCCCATTGATAGGTGAATGAATAAAGGTGTGGTGTATATGGAGAGAGAGAGAGAAAGAGAATACTAAGTAGACATAAAAAGAATGAGATCTTGCCATTTACAACAGCATGGATGGACAGAGAGGATATTATGCTAAATGAAATAAGTCAGACAAAGACAAATACCATATGATTTCACTTACAGGTGGAATCTAAAAATCAAAACAAATGAATAAAACCAAAAAAGCAGGACCAGACCTATAAATATAGATAAGAAACTGACGGTTGCCAGAGGAAAGGAGGATAGGCTATGGGCAAAATGGGTTAAGGGGAGTGGGAGACATAGGCTTTCGGTTATGGAATGAGTAAGGCATGATGATAAAAGGCACAACATAGTGGATTTGGTCAATGATATTGCAATAGCATTGGATGGCGACAATGGTAGTTACATTTGTGGTGAATGTGGCACATGTATAGAGATGTTGAATCACCATGTTGTATACCTGAAACTAATGAACCATGGTGTGTCAACTACACTTCAACAAAAACAATTTTAAAAAGAAAGAATAGCTCTAAGTTTTCCCTAAATTCTCTTTTTGAGTTTTTTAAGACCTATTCTAATCTAGAAAGAAAGAAAAAGAGGAAGGAAGGAAGGAAGGAAGGAAGGAAGGAAGGAAGGAAGGAAAAGGAGAAGAGAGACTGGGTGAGGGGAAAAAGAATTGTATTTACCTTATGTTATCTTTGTCTCACTTTTATTTTCAATTGCAGTTTTAAAGCTAGGCTTTATTTATAAATGGGCTAAGAAGCTCCAATTGTTAAATAAAAACAATGTTTTTCCATGTATTTGAAACAACAACAACAACAACAACTACTGCTAGTTTCTCTGTGCTTCTTTGGCACAAGGTGAGTGTAACTGTAGCTTGAAGGAAAACATTTAGTGTTCTAATTTGTACACAGTCATGAAACAAAGAAAAAAAATTCTGGGTCCCTAGCTGGCTCAGTCAGCGCAGCTGGAGTTCAGGACTCTTGATTTTGCGGTTGTGAGTTCGAGCCCTATGTTGGGCCTAGAGATTTTTTTTTTTAATTTCTCATCGCAATCACGTAGTGGATAAAAAAAGTATTTTAAATATTTTCCTATATGATGCTCAAAATATTTTAATCAAAGCCAAAAAAAAATACTGGAGGGCTGTGTTTTCAAAACCATTTCTTATTATCTGCCTTTATTTTTAAAGTACAGTTTTCCTTTCATTTTAATTAAATAAGTAAGTAATTTATGCTTTCTAAAGCTACAATCCTGGTCCTTTGGGGATGGCTTCAAAAGTTACAACCGTGGCTGATATGGTCAATACAGCCGCAATTCCATTTTTCCATATACCAATTCCTTGTTTAGTGTCTAAGTCTACTCACCAGAGAGTTGTATCTTGAATATTTTCCATGTCATGGGAAATTATCATTCTTCTTTCAATACCCAGAGCTTTGAAAATAACCTTATGAATTACAAACTTATATTCTTTATAATAAGTAGCTGAAAATACCATAACATCCCACAAATGGTTCCAAACTATATGAGGTCATTTAAAAATTCAGTAGCACTGAATACTTTGTAAAATAAAGAGAAATTTAATTCGATATAACTATCCACTTTTTATCATAATAAATCACTCTTTGTGATGGAAAAAGCAATTCAGATGTTTTAATTAAGGAGTGAGACTATCAGTATAGTTATAAGGCTGTCTCCCAAACAATTATTGATATCAGTGGGTAAAAAATACATTACCTTCTATCATTTAGAAAAGAAAAAAAAATGTAGGTATACTGCAAAGGTTATACTTATTTAGAAGATAGTTAATTTGTGAGATCAACATCATGAAGGGCCTGAAGTAGACTTGAGTTCCACCTCTCACTTATATTTATAATTCTAAGTCCAGATTCAGAATGAAAGAGAGTATGTGCTTGGAGAAGAATTTTTTTTAAGTTGCTTGAAAAAAAGGGAGAAAGGGAAGGAGCCATCATTTGACTACTGGTAAAGCAATTCAGTCAGCCTGCTGAAGAAAGCATTTTAAATTTTTTCTAACTTTACTGAGTCACCACATTACATGGTGTTGCTTCAGTAAGTCAACACGCCATACAGCATTGGGAGACAAATCTCCATCATCTCTCAGCCTTTTAGGTCTTGCACAGAAAGCATTAAATGTCCTTTTTTTCAAGACTATATTTTCAAGAATTTTTATATAGCTAATAATTTTGAGAATTTGAGATAGTGTCTTCTTCCAAAGCAAAGGACAGAGATGTTTACTACCCCATAAAATATAGATGATGTCTCCCTCTCAAACAAGATGCAGGCGTTATCAGACTTCCTCTCTATAAATGTAACCCGCTGCATATGCTGGCATCCATCTGGGTCTCTTTTTGCCCATATGGTACATGGGGCAATGGGAACTGAGTCAATTATGAAGATGCTCAGGCTGCTTGCTGTGCTGGGAGCAGCAATGTCCCTTTTCTCTGACCCAGTCATCTCAAGTTTTCTTCCAACATTCATGAAACTGTGGGGGACTAATAGTTCTTGATGGCTGACATAAAGCAACAACAACAACAAAAAGCAACAGCATGCTTTACTAATGAGTGTAAGCATGCATTGAAAATCTACTGTAGGGGTGCCTGAATGGCTCAGTTGGTTAAGCCCCAACTCTTGATCCCAGCTCAGGTCTTGAGCTCAGAGTCCCGAATTCAAGCTCCACACTGGGTTCCATGTTGGGCATGAAACCAACTTAAAAAAAAAGTCTACTCTAAAGTGTTACACTGATATATGCTATATAAAAAATCTCCTTTATGCAATCTTGATGGGAAATTCAGGGGTAGAAAAAATCCACTTTTATCATAGTAATTTCATAGGGTTATTTATATTGATGAAACGTCAGTAGAAATGAATTATGTGGTGCTTCGTGAACAATGAAATATATATAAATGGTACTTTTTATGACAGTGGCTTCTCCTTTTTCAGAGTTAGGGAAAAGGAATGATTCTCACATACATATATATCATGTTAAGGGTACCAAAATAATCCACTTATATATCAAGTATATGCTTGAGTGTCATAACTGTGACATATATTCACAAACTCAATTTTGTGAGTTTTCAGAAAAGGAGAACATTAAATTTGAAATCTTTATTATTCAGATCACTCTGTAGTCCCTATTTTTCTGTTATCTTTTCATATAGGTGACATTTCCAGATACTTCTCCAATCATCCCATTGTGTCCTAACTCTTATCACCTGATAAAATATGCAAGTTGTATCGGTTTATCAAGAACCTTTTAGAATCTCTGTTAGCCACAGAGAGCACTGTTTCTCAAAAAATCCAAATGATATTTTATAGAAAAAATTCTAAACATATGCATGCATATACATATGTGCACACACAATGAACTGTATTGTGAAGTTTGTGACAAATGCATTTAAGATATTTCTGATGAAAATATAATCATATGTGATATCACACTATTATTAGTCATGGATAGACATACATGTGCTTAAGTAGTTTCATGTGGATCATTATTATAAAAACCTGGACTTAGAATCAAAGTCTCCTAACTCTTTATCCTAGCTGTTAAGTAACTATCATTAGTCAACATGCACATTTAATACAAAGAAATGGTTAGAAGAAATGTATAGATGAAAAGATAATTAGAGGTAGGGTGGAAAAACAGCACCAGAAGGAGGTGGAGAGGAGAAGAAAGAAGGAGAAACAAAACAATAAGAGTGAATCTAAAATCTTAATGCTGTCCAGTGCTATTTTTGAAATGATGTTTTTAGGGATTCATATATTGATTTAAAGATAGTTAATGGGGTGGCTAGGCGGCTCGGTATGTTGACTGAGGTTTTGTCTCAGATCATGGTCTCAGGGTCCTGAGATCGAGCCCTGTGTCAGGCTCCATGTTCAGTGGGGAGTCTGCTTGAGGATTCTTTCTCTCCCTCTGCATTCTCTCTCTTTCAAATTTAGAAATAAATCTTAAAAAAAAAAAAGAAAAGAAAAGATAGCTGAATTTCATTCAAAGTCCTGCCAATTCAATTAAACATATTAAACCTTTGTGGTACAGCTATTATGTAATGACTAGTATGCTAGAAACAAGAAACAAATTGTAAAGGAGAAGCGAAAAACTGACCTACAGTAGACACTATTTGACAAGAACTTTAGTATACTGTGTTATGTGTTCAGATTCCATATCAATTTTTCTTTTAACTATATTGCTTTCTAATGGAATCTAAGATGATTATTTCATATACAGCTTCATTTTTTGAAAGAAACTATAAAACAAGGGATCTGTTTAAGAACGAAGGTGTACAATAAAATATCAAGTTTACTTAAAAAGCCTTTAAAAAAAGAGCTAAAATGGCTCCTTCTGGTGTTTTGCTACAGAAAGAGTCGGTAGGTAAAGATGCTTTTAGTAGCATCAAGGTTAAGCCATTTGACAGCAAGATGGATTAGATATAAGATCTGATTTCAGATACTTGAATACACTGCAAGGTTCCCAGGTACATGAGTTAGGCAGGAGTCAAGAGCACCCATACAGTTTTGTATGAAGATTGAGTTGATATTATGAACATTGACTCTCAAATGAACAGGAATTACTCTGATATTGAAAGTTCAAATTTAAGGAGTAAATTGCACATGAAAACCACATTATAGGCTTCTCAAAAAGCTACATGACTCATGAACCAGATAGATGGATAATAGATAGGTAGACAGATAGATAGATAGATAGATAGATAGATAGATAAATTGCTGAGCCATGAAAACATCTTTTAAATGTGTTAGTTTAACTTTATGATATAATTTACATTTTTATTGGGTGCAGAGAGTTATGTACATGAATAAAAATATCATCCTAACATTGTGTTAATTTAGAAGAAATTTTGGATAGACAAATTATTTTTTGCAATGCAATTAGAGCTATTTTATTACATGTTTAAATTTTTTAAATGTTTATTTTTCAGAGAGACAGAGAGAGATGGAGACAGAGCATGAGTGGGGGAGGGGCAGAGAGAGAGGGACATAGGAATCTGAAATAGGTTCCAGGCTCTGAACTGCCAGCACAGAGCCTGACGTGAGGCTCAGACACACAAACTGTGAAATTATGACCTGAGCTGAAGTCGGATGCTTAACTGACTGAGCCACCTGGGCACCCCCAATTAGAGCCATTTTAATAAGCTATTGTGCTAGCTCTTCTTTTTTATTATTTTTTTCTTTGCTAATCCAAAACCAAATCCTACATATAATTACAAAAAGAAAAAAAGAAAAAAAGAAAGGGAAAGAGAAGAAAAAGAAAAACAAAAAGAAAAAGAAAAAGAAAAAGAAAAAGAAAAAGAAAAAGGAAATTCTATTGCCATGGCCTTGAATTATATCTGCAACTCTTCCCTGAATCTCCAGCTTGCTGGCCTACCCTGAAGATTTTTGGACTTGAATCTCCACAATCATGTGGGCCAATTCCTTAAAATCAAATTCTCTCTGTTTTGCTCTCTCCTTATATATAGAGACATAGACATACACATACACATAGACATACACGTATATATATACATATGTATATACATATATATACACACATGTATCCTGTTGGTTTTGTTTATCTGCAGAACCCTACCTAATAGAATGCCTGGCAGATCAAACCAGGCATATACAGAGGGCATAGATCAATCTCTTTCAACAACACTTTTGAAATCTATTCACTGTACCTATTCCTTTTGCCTTTCTTTAAGCTCTAAAGAAAATCATTAAACTATTTTGACAAAGGTCACCTCTGGCTCACTGACAAAACCAGTAGAGGCTTTTTCAGTCATTATTTAATTTGATCTGTGAATTGCAACATTTGTTTGTCATTTCGCACTCCTCAACTTTCAGTTTATTTTCCATCACACTATTTAATATTTGTGTTTTTGCTTTTTATTAAATAGATCTACCAAATACTTCTTCCCTTGTTTCTCAGTTAAAAGTCAGGTTTCATATACCTGCTTGTGATTTTTCCTAGAGTGTGTTGCCCACTCTAGGTACTGATTTTGATGATCATCTGTGACCAGTTACCCCCATATCTGTATCTACCATAGGCCTCTTTTGTGAACTCCAGATTAATATCCTAAATATATATGAGATACTTTACCTGGGTATGTCTAAGTAACTATGGCTGTATAAAGTCTAACAGCGATCATTTTGTTTCTTACTTGCGTCTCAACTCTAGGCTGGATACTAGTGAAACAAAGCCAGAAATATGAGTCACTTAGTTTACTTCTCCTTCTCTTTCATTCTCTACATGCAATTATCCACTAATGTTCTGTCTCATCCTTTTTATTCCCATGACCGACAGATCTTGAAATATTTTATAATCTGTCCACCTGTCAAATCTTCAACTCCAACATCCCATTCCCTCGTTCCTTCCTAGACAAGCCCACTGTAACCTTCTCCTACTTGTTCTCCCTGTCTCCATGCCTGTTCTCCCATCTGCAATGAGTCTTAAATGGCACTCCGGGTGTTCATTCGATAACTGCAACTCTGTCCATGTGAATCCTCAACCAAGACATATTCATGGATCATGACACCTTGAAGAACAAATTATACTGTATGTAATATACAACATGGGACTATAGTTATTAATATTCTATTGAATATTGGAAAGTTACTAAGAGACTAAAATTTAAAAGTCCTAATTCACAAGAAAAAATTGTAAAAAAAAAAAAAACAAGGAAAAAATTGTAATGATGCATGGTGACAGATGTTAACAAGACTTATTGTAGTGATCATCTTGCAATGTGTGCAAATACTGAATCACTATGTTGTACACCTGAAACTACTATAATGTTATATTCCAACTACACTTCAATTTAGATAGATGATAGATATAGATAGATAGATAGATAGATAGATAGATAGAGAAAATGTTACTAATCTTGATATCAGAATTGAGCCTCTGTGATACTTTCTGTAGTTACCTACCCTTAACAACTGGCTTTACATTCTCTGATTATATTGAAATATGGTTATCTAAAGCTCACTTTGAATTTTCAAGCCTCAGTGCTTATAAAGTTTTCTCTCAGATTCTGTCTTCTAAAAAAATGAGCCATCCTTCAAGACACATCTCAGGGGCGCCTGGGTGGTTTAGTCGGTTAAGTGTCTCACTCTTGGTTTTGGCTGAGGTAATGATCTCACATTTTGTGGGTCTGAGCCCCAAACTGGGCTCTACACTGACAGCACAGAGGTTGCTTGGGATTCTCTCTCTCTCCCCCACTCTCTGCACCTCCCCTGCTCACTCTCACTCTCTCAAAATAAATAAATGAACGTTAAAAAAAAAAGCCACATCTCAGATGCTCCCTTATCTGTGAAGGCTTTCTCAAATTCCTCTGTCTTCTAAACAGACCCATAGACTTGCTTTTGTCTCCACCATCCATAAAAGGGTTTTCATTACAGTACTTTCAACAGAGGATTGAAATTATTGTTACCATAAGATAACGAACTGTGGTATTTTCTGGTGCAATGGAGCTAAACTACCTGACTTAAAATCCTAGTTTCAACATTTATTGCCTGTTGGGCCACGGGAAAGTTACCTGACTTTTCTGCACCTCAGTTTTCTGATATGTAAAATGGGGCTACTAGAAATCTTTTTTCATAGTGCTATTTTGAAGACTGCATAATTTTATGTACGCAAGGCAACTAAAACAGTGACCAAAGTAGCACTCAGTAAGGTTTACTGAATATAATTGTAATCTAAGGACTTCATATATAAATTGATCCCTACAAGGTTTAACACTTTTTCAAATTGCAATGCATTCTCAATAAACAACATATTGAGTAAACAGATGCCTCCAAAATTAGAGTTTATCTATGTTTCAATTTTTAATATTTTTGCCATTTTAAACAATTTAAATCTAAGAATCACTGCTAACAAAGATCATGTGCAATGACAACTAAATTTCCTAAATAATTCTTTGAGGACAATTGAGCGGCATTTTCTTGGTACATAGCTTTGAGGCTATAATATAACTTAGTATTACACAGACATAGGAACTCAGTTATACATGTTGGTGCAAGCATCATACTCACTCTGTGAGTGTGTGGTGTGCATTGTGTGTGTGCACGCTTTTAGTAATATCTGTTTTTGTTTTGTTTTGTTTGATGAGGACTTTGAGCAATTCACAGCATCTGAATTAAAATATTTTGCTGATCAAATTCATTTCTATGTTACTCTGCATTATAGTATCTTGCACTCATCCAAGTACTGTAGTAAATCTAAAATGTCTATTTGAGGAAATCCTTGGTTTTACCTCTGGACACCCTTGTGATTTCTTTGTATAAAAAGTATTCATTAGAAGCAATGTCACAGTTTGGTCATTCTTGAAAGAATGTCAACATTAATATCTTCTCCTTTTAAATATAACAATTGTTGAGGCTAATGTCCACTAAGCTATTCAGGATACTAACTATAAATTTCCACATGAATACATTTTTTATAATTGAAGCTAGGGACATACATTTTTCTTCTCAACAAGTGGAGCTTTCAATAATGAGAACTGTACAAGTTAATGTTTTCATAGATGCCAGTGTTGCAAAAAACCTAAAGTTAAATTTGAGGCTCAATTATAGTAGTTCAGTTGACCACTGTGCTTGGCATTTTTGGCATTTGCCTCCTTCCCTAGCCTTGAATTCTATATTATTTATAATATTTTATTTTTCTGTGAACTGTCTCAAGGCCTTTCTAAAAAGAGCAGAAGCATAAATATATTAATATATGTTTACACACATACACATAATGACTTGAAATGGTCCCGATGTTATTATATTACTATTCCCACATCTAGACTCATCAAGACAGAGGTAATTAAACTTTAATTTGTTTCCATGTGGAAAGTAAACCTTGGCAACTCTTGTTTCATCTGCATTGGGAACATACATTACGAGAGAACCACGGCTTTTCACCACATGTTACAAAGGTGTGGCTGAAAATAATGTTGTTTTAATTTAATAGCAGGTTAGATCTTGGACCCACTCCTTTAAAAATCTAATTACAAACACTAATTCATATTTTAAATGAATTGCATGAATTCTATACTATAGTAGCAATTACAAAGGTGTGATTCCAGACTATCAAATCAAACTTGGAAATACAATTCCTAGGTGAAATGCTACTCTATTTAAGATAGAGTAAAAGTCAGTTTCGTTAAGTTTTCAACAAACAATCCTCTCACTTCAGATTCAGGCAACTAAAGGCTATGAATCTGCTTCAATCAAACCCAGAGAGAATACTTTCTCATTAGGTACTTGCCAGGAACCTCAATGTGAAGTCTAGTTTCCGTCATAAGCAGAGTTGAGAATACGGAGACCCATGAGACCGTTTTAGAGCTATGCTACCTGTCCATTTGTCTCAGATTTCAAAACTTGATCTTTATATTACATTAACTCATAAGAAACAAGTGTACTAGAGCAACAGGAAACTATCTCACCATAATGATTATTACATTTCATGATCATATAGAGGAATCATATGAGCAAAAGCAATTTACAGTAACATCAGGGGGCTTCCATGTGTTGGAATGCTTTCCCTCAAATTTTCTGAGACTCCTCTTTCCCCAGGTCTATTTGTGGGCATCAGTGCCATCTGGGTCAGGGTGTCATGGGCTGAACTGCAACTGCTTGGGCTTTAGTGACCATTTCCCCCCTTGAAGGTGCCCTCTTTCTATTTAATTTTGGGTTTATCAGACCGCCTGTGAAAGTTCAGAACCAACACCTGTGGAGTTGTCCCAGGGCCACATGACCAGGCCCTATTCCTACGAGGTAGTCTGTCAAGGAGATTGCTTCTGCTTAATGGCATTGTATATGTTTTACAAAATCGCTAAAAATTGGACTTCCAAAACGGTACTCAAAGACAGATTTGGTGTGACTCAAATTTTATAGAGAGATAGGTAGCCCAAAGAAAATATTGGCCCGAGGCCCCATATACCTCAGAGAAACCCTAGCTGTGTGTTCATTTTCAACAAAGGTTCTATTTGAAGACCTTTTCCACTTTCGTATTCAATATTCTTTAAATAGATTTCTAAAAGGTAAATTCCAAAAATATCGTGCAAATAATTTAAATCTGGGCTGGATTTGCTTCCTTGGGCCTAACATTGGAATCATAAGACTCACCATATTTCTCATAAGTTTAGCCTTCCAGAAATCTCTGAGGACTTAATGTGCAACAGACATACCTTCTATATCAGCTTCCTAGTACTCCTCTTACCATCGTTTTCTATTTCTGTCTTTGGATTTATTTTAAACTCTTTTTAAGCATATGTGTTTTTATGAAAACCATGGTAAAATCCTTTAGAACATTTAAAAACAGTTAATTAACGAAATATAAATAAAACAAAATATTTATTTTTCTGGAAACACTAGTTTTTGTGGTAGCATTGATAAGTTCTATCTACTGTAGACATGGGTCAAAGATGTTAGGTAAGGAAAACAGCAGTAAAGCATAATTGTGCTGACACAAAAAGGTGCCATTATCTATTTTGTGAAAAAATAAAACAAATTTCTATGAACTTACAATCCGATTGAAAAATGGCATGCTGTGTTGAAGATTGAGGCGTATGTATTTGGGTTCCAAAATGTATTACTTTGGCCACAAATAGCTTCATAAATAGCTTGCAAAACATATAATAAATAAATTATTTCTAAAGTATGAGCAAGCCATGTAAAATACTTCAAAACCATGTTCCAAGTAGTTTGACATCCTGGCCATTCAAGGATATCAATAGCAGGTTAGAATATCCAGGCTGGTTATTGTTTCCTATGTCTCTTCTTGGTAAGCAATTCCAGAATGTCCGTGAGCAATAATGTGCTGTGACAACACTTTTAATGAGGTTTGATATTTTAACTGTATGTCTTTAGTAAAGAGTGTTAAAATAAAATAAATAAATAAATAATAGGAACAGAACTTAAAAACAAAAGTTTAAAAATAAGAAAAAAAAAATATATATATATATATATTCACTTCAGTAAAATAACCAGGGAGAATTGCGATAAAGAGTGATTAAATGATATTCCAAAGCTTACCCGGGCCACTGGGTCAGGAAGAGAAACCAGGTCTCTCAGATTTCAATTCCAGTGTTCTAGTCACTGGTTTGTTCAGCTCCTGTGCAAAACATCCATACACAATACACAATGCATACTCCCCCTTGCAATTAAGTGGTTGTCAAAAGAAACACGCCATTACCTTTCCCACATACTGAGGCTCGGAGCCCATGTATTCCTCCAGCACAAAAAATTGATTCCATACCCAGCCACGTTTAACTCGCGGGAAATGTGATCGCCTCCCTGGCAGGTGGAGAACATTTTCTGTTGGTTCCGTGGCTAAAGTCTGTTGTGGCTGTGGCTGAAGTGGTGTTAGGAGACCTCCATCAAACAGGACCCAGAGAAGCAGGGATAAGCAGTTCCTTGTGAGCATTGGCAAAGGCTTTCCTGCAGCAGAGTAATAAAAATTCCAGCACTTAACGTGGAATTGTGGAATCCAGGTTTGAGGTGTCTGTGGCCTCCACCACTTAACTTTTCTGTCTTATTGCAGAAATGATAATGCAGGCATCAATCCTTTGGATGAAAAGGTTTCTGCCGTATCACATTCCATCTAAAGGGACCTATAAAACAGATTAACAAAGATACATTAAATTGACAGAATTACATGATGATAATCATCAAAACTCTCATTATGTCTGCCAACACTTAAAGAAACAGAAGTGCACCTGGGTGGTTCAGTGGGTTAAACGTCCTACTCCTGGTTTCAGCTCAGGTCATGATCTCACAGTTTCGTGAGTTCGAGCCCTGCATTGGGCTCTGTGCTGACGGCAAGGAGTTTACTTAGGATTCTCTCTCTCTCTCTCTCTCTCTCTCTCTCTCTCTGCCCTTTCCCAACTCAAGCTGTCTCTGTTTCTCTTGAAAATAAATAAATGAACTTAACAAAGAAAAAAAGAAAACAAAAGCAGAGAGGATAGACTGTAAAATAATGACACTCCTAAATGGACACTGCTATTCAACTTGCAAATTTGGATAAACTAAGTTGTTTGCAGTCTTCAAAAGCTTTAGTTGTAATGAAGCAAAGGGTATACCATTAACGGAAGCAATTTCTAAAATTCAATAATCATTTTAAGGCTAAAACACAGATCATTGTTTTTAATGTGAACTAGGTTAAAGTAGGGCTTCACAAAGCCACCCTCTGATATTTGGGGTGGGATAGTTGTTACTGGGGAGCTATTATGTGCATTTGACTTTTAGCCACATTTCTTTCCTCTGCTCAGTAAGTGACAGGAGCTTCCTCCCCACTTACTCCCAATTGTGGCAACTAACATTTTCTCCAGGCATTACCAAATATCTCCAAGAAGCAAAATATGCCAAGATCGAGAACCATACACTTAGGAACAAAAAAATTAAAAAGCGAAAAAAAATCCCTAAAGTTGGAGAATAGGAAGAATCAGACCTTCCAGGAAAGAACAAGATAAATTACTAAATGTAATTCAATGATATTACTGAATGATAATGTCAGATGGTTTTATAAGCCTGTATAAGCTTTCGCTTTAAAGAATTGCTTCTCTAGCCTGGATATGTGGGAATTATTTTGTATAAGGTGTGTACTTGGAGCAACCTTGGATCCCCACCATACAGATAACCTCTCTTCTGAATTTAGGTAAAGGGAGTTTTGACCTCTTCCTTACAACAAGCAACTCTCTTTTTTTTTTTTTCATTCACTTATTTAAGGTTTATGGAGTGTCTACAAAATCTTTTATGGTACAGTGAGAAAACATACACAATCCTTGTCTTTCTTAAATCAGAAGCAGAAAATAAATGTAAAGAAAAATAAATGAGAGCAAAGTTACTAATGCCCGGGGGAAGAAAAACAAACAAACTAAAACAAAAACAAAAACACAACAGACAGAATATCCTGATGGCAGAACTTAAGGCAGCAAAAGCCAGCTTTACATGACAATTGCACTGAGAACGAAATGGACAAGAACAACCCTATACACCCTGGGAGCAGGGTTGGGGAAAATGCAGTTCAAGCCAGCACGGTTTTATACACTTGGCACTACACGTTCACTGCCTACAGACTAAAATTGGAAGCTTTTCAAGAGCCAAAAATGTTGGAGGCTAGAAATTATATAGAATGCTTCCAAAACAAGAGAACTAAAATCAAAATCAATATATGTTTAATTAAACGTGTCTAAAACATGGCAACTTGTCAGCTGCAATTCAGCTCCATGCTTATTCAGTTATCTACAACACAACCAACATGATAATGCATTCCTCACAGATATTCAAATTTAAACATTTAATGTGGGAACCATGCTTGAAATAACATGCGAGATGGGAGACATCCAAAAATTTTAATTTGAAAGCATTCTATAAGAATACTCTCCCCAAAAAGAAATAAAACAAGATATGATAATTTTTCTTTTGTTTGAAGGGGTGAGACTGTTAGATACCGACAAAGACATAAGTAGGCTTTTTATTCTGGCAAAATCATGTTCATAAAAAGTCAGCTTAGATGCACATTGTCCAATACGGTAACCAGTAGCCATATGTGGCTATTTAGCTGAAATGTGGCAATTTGAGATTTTTAATTTAGGTAGCAAATTTCAGAGAATTAATACAAATAAGGAAGAATGTAGAATATTTCAATTTCTATGTTTATTACTTGTTGACATGATAACATTTTGGATATGTTCGGTTAAAAAAAACTATTAAAATTAACCTCGCCTATTTCTTTTTTCTTTTTTAATGTGTTTACTAGAAAGTTAAAATTATATATGTGGTTTGCATTATTTTTTATGACAGCAAGAATTTAAATCACAAACTATGGTTGCCACTTCAGTAATTCATTCACAATATTCAAAACCAAATACCGAGCATGAACTGTTTATGTCTATGTTGACAATACGCTGAAGAGGTCAGACAATATTTGCAACGGTTTTCAGTAAGTCTGAGCAGGCACAGTGCACATACTTTCTTCATCTGTACTCAAGTTGACATTGCTAACTAACATCAACATCCAAAGTGTTCTAATTTCTTAGTCCTTCCCTTTCTTCCATGTGTCTCCCCACACTCAGGTCAATCCTAGCCCACACGTACACAGGGCAGCGGAGGCGATAAACATGAATAGAAAAGATGAGTGGCAGGAACTCTGACTTCCCAAACCTAGTCTAATATATGTAATTAGGCTGCATTTTTATTTTTCTGTTCCATGCAATGTTTCTCCTCCACGTTTTAGGAGATCTACGATATCAAAACTCAGAGTTAGACAGCAGCGACACCTAGGGTTATTTCTTTAAGCACGTGGGTTCTTTGTTTTATTTTGTTTTGTTTTTTATATCAGGGATTTTTGACGTTGGGCACCTGGGTATATTCGTCATCATAGCAACCGGTCTGGTTCCAGCTACCCTTTCTCCTTTGGAGTTGAAGTATCCAAAGTCTGAGTGTTGATCCTTGATAGAGCAATCTTTTAGAACTTCTCATCTGTTTACATCATTCCCCTTCTGTTACACTAAAATGTGTGTCTGTAATCCGAGGAGATCGGCTTATAAATGATTAGTTAAGTAGAGAAGAATTTGATTATAACATGAAAAGTATGTTGTTTCATAAGCTAATTCCTCAACACATTAAAAATTTAGCTCACGAAAAAATAATAGCCAAACACAAACACAAAATATTGTAGTAAGGATGAAGTTAACTGGCACTGTGGGGGAGAACAGTGTGGACTCATATCCCCATTTTTCTCATGTTCACATGGTCTTTCCTCTGGCTCTCTTCGGACACATGTTTTGTTCTCCCACTTTTATGTACCTCAAACTTTTTTTTCTTTCTCCTTAAGATACAATTTTATATTTAAAGGGATATTTACTTATTAGCAGTCCCTTAATGCTCATATTTCCCTTAGGATGATGATTGCAAGGGGTGACTTCAAAAGTTTTGGGGATTTGCACAAAATCTTAGTCTTTTTTCTTTTTTTGTCCATGAATCCTGCTGTTTTAATATAAATTCTACAGAATGCAAAGCTTTGTAGAAACTCACATATCATAGTGTAGTAGAAACATCTGTAATTAACAACTTAAAGCTGTCTCAGTGCGAATTGAAGACGTAATGTACAGCATGGAGACAATAGTTAACAATAGAATGTTATACATTTGAAAGTCACGAAGAGAGTACATCTTGAAGTTAGGATTTTTAATACCACACACAGGAGCTTAAGAGGACTTGCATGATCTACCTCTACAACAGCCTTGCCGTCTACCCCCTCTCCTGACTTCAGTTTTTATTAACAATAGTAATAATTTATATTACCATATATATATTATATGGTATATATGGTATGTATATGGTATTATATATATATACCAATATATATATGTGTATATATATATATATATATATACACACACCAATATATATATACTAATATATATATACCAATATATATATATATACACCTATATATATATATACATATACCTATATATATATATATATATACACACACCTATATATATATATATATATATTAGTGAATGCATAAATAGATGAAAACCTTGAGGGTTTCAAATCCTAACAAGACAAGGAGTATGAGCCTAAAGACTTGACTTCCAAATACATTCTCTTTTCCAAAGTAACTATTTCAATAATATTAGGGCAGCTTAAGTTTCCTTAGACTCTTTAGATCTTTTGTAAAGTTAGTGAATTGAAGCTATCAGGTCAACTTAGTTCCCTTTCAGTCAGGAGACTGGGGACTCCCTGCATTCACCCACCTGGATGTGAAAAGAGACACATAATTCTCGGCAGAGACGGGGCTTGGTGAAGAATTGCAAAAATTGACAGGGCCAGTGTGCTGACAGGATTGGATGGTGCCTGAGAATTAAGAAACCACACCACGGCCCAGCAAATCCACCCAGTAAAGTGTTAGACAGGCCAGATGACCGGAAGCAGTGTCCTACAGAGATTCAGGTAAGGTGGATTCCAGCTGTGCAGGCTTCTTTGCAGACAGTTTGATGTGGGGATGCGTGCCGGGTTCAGCCAGAGGAGAGGGCAGCCTGTTAGACCGACTTGACAACTCTGAATTTGGGGGTTGCTTCCAGCCTTGGTATACTTAATCAAATCATAATAAAATAGGTGAATAAAAAGACGGGTTTTGGAACAAAACTGATCTGTTCACTGCATAGTTTTACGCTAAGTAACAATCTGCCGAGCAGCATTTGAAATGTGGGGACACAATCAACAACGTTCTCATGTCTGTGGCCTATATACATGATGAAATAAAGCGTTTTTTACACTCCTCACTAAATTAGAACGTGTGTCCCTGTGCACTTCCTAACTCATGCTATTGCAGTGTAGTCCTAAAAGCCGTTCCAGGACTCTATATACTGTGGTCCCTTGGTGAACAGATGAACTGATATTATTTTCAGTGCATGATGCTGCTCCCAGCAGATCCCAGCCTCCGGCCACAGTTGTCAGCCAGGGAGCTTTTAAAGTGCTATATCACATGGAAAGTAATGTAAGGAGATTGAAGGACTCTGGTTCTTAAGTGAAAGAGAAACAACTCCCCCCAGGCATGAAACAAAGCCTAAATCACAAGGAAAAACTATCCTGAGCCATCAAACTGGGACCACTTGCCCTGGCACCAATGGTGTTGTTATCAGAGCGAGAATAGCAGACTTATTCTGAGGTGTCAGCACCCTATGGAAACATGTGAACCTTTAAAGAAGATGTATTTGTTACAAAGGACATCACCAGAGGTGTGTGCTATTCCATATACTGGATTTCGGGTGTAGTGTTTAAAAATTTATATTTCTCCATTATTCCTAAACTTTTGTAGAGCCAAAGTGGCTTTCTGAAGACTTTTCAGACCTGACAATGGGTCTCTGGAGTCAAACATTCCTTTGAGCAAAAGGAAGCTTTTTTTTAATGATCATATATCAAAGGAGGGGATACTTGTATGTGAAATACCCATTATGTGAGTCTCCAAAGCTGAGAGATATCCAAAGGCTGTGGTTTCCACAGTTATTTACATAATCTTGGCCGTGTGTGCTTTGAAGAATAACTCCAGATAAAAGGTCTACTTCCTGCAAATTATGCTGAAAGGGTCTATGTTGGAAGATATTTTATTAGGCTGACAGATATGTTAGTTATTACAAATGATTCTTTAGTATGAGTATCACTCTAAGGCTACCTGCATCTTGGAAATCTTTAGTGGTGATTATGTCTGTGGCCTGTAATTTTACAAGGACACATCTTAAAGTTGAAAGAAAGAAAGAAAGAAAGAAAGAAAGAAAGAAAGAAAGAAAAGAAGAAAGGAAGAAAATTCACTGCCCCCCATCCCATCTTCTATATAAATGGTCTTTTAATTTCAAATAATACAGAGGAAGGTCTTGTTTTCCATATTACAAAGAAAAAGAGAAAATAATTTATGTAATCTTGAAATTATAAAAATATCTACAATAAACTCATACTTGTCCTCATGTAACTCTTTACCTTAAAAACATAACTTTTTAAATGTGGTTTATTTAACTTTATATTTAAAATTTTGTTTCATATTGTATAAATTTCATTATCATCCATAATTATTTAAAGATTCTAAGCAAATCTGATAGTTCAAGAATTTGACTCTAGAAAAATTTTCTGAAGGTTTTATTTTTTTGTTTGATTTTTTAATGTTTTTGAGAGAGAGAGAGAGAAAGAGAGAGAGAGAGAGAAACAGAGCTCGAGCAGGGGAGGGGCAGAGAGAGAAGGAGACATAAAATCTGAAGCAGGCTCTAGGTTACTAAACCCACACCAAAAGGAAATTTACCTTCTCTGATGCAGCAAACCTTAATCCCAACTCTTGTCATTCATGAATTTGACACTGAGAAGTAGAGACAGCAAACCAATTTCTGTTGCTTTTTGGGAATGTAACAAAGATGTCTCAAGGTGATAATTACTCTCTATGAGCTTAATTTGTGGAGTTCATTTATCCTTGCTCTCTGACTTGTACAGATGCTACACTGTTAAAAAAAAAAAAGAACAGAAAAGAAAGAAAAGAAGAAAAGAAAGAGAAGAAAAGAAATAGAATAGAGGGAAAAAAGAAAAGAGAAAAGAAAAGAAAAGAAAAGAAAAGAAAAGAAAAGAAAAGAAAAGAAAAAAGAAAGTAAAGGAAAAAGGAAAGAAAAAGAGAAAAGAAAAGAAAAAACTTCCCTCCACGACAGCCAACCAAGACTAAACTGCAGTTTCAACCTCTCTCAGAAGTGGAAATTTAAATCAAACTTGCTTAAATTTCCTGGCCAGCATGGGTGAGGTAATCTGTCCCATAACTGCCCCCTGCCCCTGCTTTTCCCTAATGGAAGGTAACCTTGCCTAAAATAATCCTTTCATTTATTTTACCAATAACCTTGTCCTGTCCCATTTCTGCCTATAAAATCCTTCCATTTGATAGAACTCATTTCAACTTGTTAGATAGGATTGCCCTACACATGAATGGTTGAGTAAGCCAACTGGATACTTAAATGTACTCAGCTGAATTTTGTCTTTTAACAGATATGTTGGCAGGCACAGGATATGAAGTGAACTTCTGAGGACATTAGAAACTCAGGTAGGTATCCTACTAACACTTTCTAAAAACCATGGGAAAGCTCTTCTCTGTTCTGTACTCTACCCTCTTTGTGTTGAGCTCTTGACCTAATTGACTTTCCAATCAGTTCCCCATTTGATCAGAAACCCAGCCCTTGGTTTCATCCCCATATTCCCAGATTCTACATTGGGAACTGGTGGTGGTAGCTGCAAGTCCCTATTTATTTGGAATCAGTATTGAAATCCCCATTTTGGAGTCTGCTAGTTAAGTGCTCTCCCCAGTCCCCAGATTCCACACTGAAAACTAACAGTATTTCAAATTATGATTCCCAGGATTTTGAGCGGAATATCCCAGCCCTTGCTTCTGTCCACAGATTCCATGTTGGGAACTGTTGGTGGTTTAGTCTGGAATCCTTGCCCAGATTCCACTTTGGTAACTGTTGGTGACAGCTACGCTTCTTCTTTTGTTTGAAATTAGTCCACAGTTCCCCTTTGTTGATAACTGCTGGTTCAATCCTTTTCACCAGTCCAAAGTTCTACGGGAACTGTTTGGTAGTTCCCGGCCAGTATTGGACAGAGCCCAATTTAAAAACCAAACTAGGTCCACGGTTGGACTAGGGACCAGTCTGAACTGGACTGGGTCTAGTAATGGCTACTGCTAATGGGGAACTCAGAAGCAAGAAAGCTGCAAAAACTAGTGGGCATAAGTCAAGCATTTAAAAGCTATTAGTGCTAGCTACTTCAAAAAGATTCCTGTGAGGAGGTAATTTGGTCAGAAAATGGGTCAGATTGACACTAGGTTGACCACGAACCTCAAGGAAATTTACATGCAATTCTGAGGTACTGTAAAACACCCCACAATTCCCAAACCTGTGGCATATCCCTCTCAGGTATTAGTTTGGCTCTGAGAAATCCAAAGACCATTTCTTTTAGAGAAATGCAACCCTTTATACCCAGAGAGTTGAGTGTACTAGCTGATTTTGTTTTAAGGAACTGTGGCCCATGGAAGCTGAAGATATTTGAAAATGAAAAAAAAAAAAAAAAGACAAAGTTTTAACAAAGACCACCTATAATTACAGTGGCTATTATGGGGCACATTCCAATTAGACAAGACCTTCTCTTTAAAAAGTGAACTTGAGGGGCACCTGGGTGGCTCAGTTCGTTAAGCATCTGATTTTGGCTCAGGTCATGATCTCAAGGTTTCTAAGTTTGAACCCCGCATCAGGCTTGTGCTGACAGCTCAGAGCCTGGAGCCTATGTTGGATTCTGTGTCTCCCTCTCTCTCTGTCCCTCCCCCACTACTGTTCTTATCTATCTCTCTCTCTCTCTCTCTCTCAAAAAATTAATAAACATTAAAAAAATTTAAAGTGAACTTGAAAGTAAGCATTCTCACGTTAAACAAATAGAATGAGCTACCTATTTTAATTGTCATGTAAAAGTTTCCTAAGGGCTTTAAGATTCCAAAATAACCTCAATGAAAGATGCATTGCAAAAAACTAATGAAATATTAAAGGCATAAAAGGAATCTGAAACACCTCAGCTCCCACATTGCATGCTTCTAGGGGTCCATCATCAAAATGTGGCCTCGAGGATTGAAGTCACAGTTATAATCAACTGGGCCACTGGAAAAGACATTGTCCTCAAAGACCCTATGCAAATTCTTCAACATCCCTTTGAATGCCCCCATTATCTACTCCAGAATGAGGACTCCCACCTACATGGGCCACTCTCAAAGCTGACAGAATTCTGAGAGATTTTCTGATAAACTGCTCTATTATTCTCCTAAACAACCAAGGGGAAACTTAAATTAATGGGGTTTTTCAGTACTGCCAGAAATATTTATTATTTGTCCCAGTGGAAAGCTGACAAGATATTTGAAAAAAAAAGGACTTTATGATCAGAAATTTGATCAAATTGGAGGGGAATATTCAGACTCTGACAGGAAATTTTTTAGGCCTCTCTCCTAAGCTCAATGCACCCAGAGGGAAAACATTCCAACCTAGAGGGATGGGTGTGTTAGCCCTTGATATCATGTAGGTGGCAACTCAACTTTTGAGGAATTAAAAATAGCTGTCCTTGTTTCACAAATCTAGTCTATACAAGATCAGAGATGTAGCTCCACAAACAATTCAAAGTCCGGTAATCTCTTTTTACCAACACCAAAACATCCTGTTTATTTAAAAAAAACTTGTAGAATTGCAAAATTTCTTGCTATGGGGGAACACAAGTCTTTCTAGGAAGAGTTTTCATTTTTTTCCCTCTGCCTTTGAGAAGTAATTGTGATGCCCATATCTCCCTTCTGGAGAAGGGACTTCTCCAGAACTCTTATGTAGACCATCTCTTTGACACGCAAACTTCTGGTAGATAATTCTTACCTGAAGGAGCAGGAAAGGAGAGAGGTTATTTGAATAGATCCAACTTCTTTTAATACCTAGTAAATTTTGTTATTATTGTACCTAATTTATGGCAGCAATTTTAAAATGGAAGCTATGTGGTCTCTTTTTGTGTCTGTATGTTCATGTGTCTGTATATGTATTTATGTTGTAGATATGTGGTATTTTCTACCTCTGAATGATGCTGGCAACATTAATTGGCAAAAGAGCTTGATGTAATTAGCTTAAAGAAAATTAAGTGCTTCTATAAAATTAAGACTCAGAAATATGACAGGACCTTAATCCAAATGAATTTTGGGTTCCCATGATCTAGAAACATGTTCAGTAGGAAAGCTAGTTTAAGTTGTTGGTTTAAGCATGTCTTTAGCGTTATCAGCATGAAGTATAATACTTTTATTCTACCTCCACTGACTAATGGTCAAATGGATTCATGTCACCTCTTACAGTTTGTCAGCAAAAACGATAATTAAAAGATGGTTAGCTCTTGTGAAATTTTCATGACTAATTTAAATATAATTATTAAGAAAAAGTTAATAGACATAAGATAATCAGTGTATAATGAACTTTCAGCAATATTTGTGTCCAATCAAATAATTTTCCCAAATCTTTTTGGTGACTTAACTCCTTAGAGTTTTGCTAAGTTACATTAGATGATGGGTAGTTATTAAATACTTACATCATTTGCAAATAAGATACAATACTGAAATATTTATTACTGAACATAGGTGTATCTATAAGATATCTGGAGGTGTTAGTGTTACACTGGAAAATTGAGGAAGAAATATGCTTCTAGAAATTATTAAATATATATATACTTGAATTTGCCAATCTAAAGAAAGGTGTTCACAATTGTTTACTTCCTAGTTTTCCTAGGAAGTAAGGTTTGTAAGGGTTAATAATTCTAATTAATGTATGCGATTAAAGCTAGTAGAAATAATAAGAGAAATATCTCCACATGTAAGCAAAGTAAAATGTGTGCTTTAATGAGGAAAAAGTCTTAGAACGTTTGTGGAAAATAAATCTTTGGGAAGGAATCTATGTGTGTGATCTGGGCTGTCTAAAATTGGAATAATTTTAATTAAGTGAATGAGATTTAATATCAAAAGTAAGCTGGTACAAAATTAAACTTTGGTGTTCTCTGTTAACATGACAAAGTTTTCTTGAATTACTGTTCTGTTCTTTGTAATAAGAGATTATGAAGGGTTTTCTTCACCTTTAAAGTAATCTGCCTAGAAAACAAGAATTTCATATTTTATCAAAATAATATCCTATGCTTTATATTGTCTTAATCACCTCTTTGATTACTTAATAAAATTGAAATTTCTCAGTATTACAAGCTAATTTTTGCTAACAACTATGTAACCTCCTATATTTGTCTTAAAATCTTTTTTTTTGTCACTTTGGTTAATTAGATAATTAAGTATTATTTCATAATAATCCATGATATTATTTAGTTAAATGTTCAAACTTTTTTTTTTTTTTGTATTTTTGACAAACTTCCTAAACTTCATATTCTATAAAGTCTTTTTGACTTAAAACTAACTTTGAGATAAGAGACATTCAATAGGTCCCTGGAACAGCTGGAAATTTTGATATGAAACAGAATTAAGAAAAAAATCCCATTGATAATTTTACCAAGAATAATAAAATACTTAGAAATAAACCTAACCAAGTTGGTGAAAGACCTGTACTCCAAACGCTATGAAACACTGATGAAAGAAATTGAAGATGGCACAAACAAATGGAATGATACTCCATGCTCATAGATTAGAAGAACCAATATTGTTAAAAATTCCACACTACCCAAAGCAATCTACAGATTAATGCAATCCTTATCAAGATACTGACAAAAATTTCACAGAACCAGAACAAACCAATCTTAAAATTTGTATGTAGGTACAACAGAGCCCAAATGGCCAAAGCAGTCTTGAAAAAGAAGAGCAAAGCTAGAGATATCACAATCCCAATTTCAAGAAAACTACAAAGCGTATTGATCAAAACAATATGATACTGGTGCAAAAATAGACACATAGATCAGTAGAACAGAACAGAGAGCCCAGAAATAAACCCAGGATTACAGGGTCAACTAACCGAGAGAAAAAAAGCAGGAACATACAATGTGGAAAACACAGTCTCTGATACAAAGGTGTTGGAAAAACTGGACAGCTACATGCAAGAGAATGAAATGGGACCCCTTTCTTACACCATATACAAAAATAAACTCAACATGAACATAAATGTGAGACCTTGAAACAATAATATTCCTAGAGGAAAACATAGGCAGTATTTTCTCTGACATAGGACATAGAAACATTTTTCTTGATGTCTCCACAGGCAAGAGGAACAAAAGTAAATATTGAAAATACACCAAAAATAAAAAGCTTTTGCACGGCAAAGGAAACCATCAGCAAAACAAAAAAAGGCAACCTACTGAATGGCAGAAGATGTTTGCAAATGATACATCTGATAAGGGGCTAATATCCAAAATATATGAAACACTTATACAGCTCAACACCAAGGAAACAAAGAATCCTATTAAAATGGTTAGAGGACCTGACTAGACATTTTTCCAAGGAAGACATACAGATAGCTAAGACACATGAAAAGATGCTCAACATCACTAATTTTCAGGGAATTGCAAATTAAAACCACAATGAGATATCAGTTTACACCTGTCAGAAGGGCTAAAATTGAAAAGACAAAATATAAGTGCTGGTGAGGATGTGGAGAAAAAGGAACCTTCGTGCACTGTTGGTAGGAATGCAAATTAGCGCAGCCACTGTGGAAAATAGTATGAAGGTTCCTCAAAAAATTAAAAATGGAATTATATATGACCCAGTAATTCCACTAATGGAATGGGTATTTACCCCCCAAAAAAGAAAACAAAAACAAAAATGAATTTGGATAGGAGTACTCCTTTCTTTATTGCAATGTTATTTACAATAGCCAAGATATGGAAGCAACCCAAGTGTCCAATGACAGATGAATGGATAAAGAAGATGTGATGTATAATGGAATATTATTCAGCCATAAAAAATATGAAATCTTGCCGTGTACAACAAAATGGATGGACCTAGAGTGTATAATGCTAAGTGAGATAAGTCAGAGAAAGAAAAATAACATAGGATTTCATCCATATATGGAATTTAAGAAAGAAAACAATGAACAAAGAAAAAAAAGAGACAAACCAAAAAATAGACTCTCAAATACAGAGAACAAACTGGTGGTTGCCAGAGAGGCGGTGAGGAGGCGGATGGGTGAAATAGATAAGAGAAATTGAGTATACTTATTTTCATGAGCACTGAGAAATGTATAGAATTGTTGAAACATTATATTGTACATGTGAAACTATTATAAGTCTATTGGTTTATTATACTTGAATTAAAAAATTCAAAACAAATTAAAAAATTATTTTTATAAAAAAGAGATTAAGTGAATTAGGTGTATTTGATACATTAAGTTACATGTAAATCATTGGCAAATGAGAAGTATGCCAAACCTTGTTTACCTTATATTTAAATAGGTATATATTAATATCAGCACTCCAAAAATTATATGAAATTCTTAAAATTATGATATATCCTGATATAATGTCATTCTAGTTATTATCTTAAAATGTTGTATTTCACAGAAATAACCAAATTTCCTTATCAACTGCATTATAGTGAACTCTCATCAGATCTTTAATCATGGTCATTTGTAAATCTTTTGTTACTCATCGAGATACTGTTTTACTCTGATGCTTCTACAAAAATATTCCTGCAAGAATGTCTCACTTCAAGAAAGCTCATGGACTTTTGACAAGTACAAAATTCTGATAACGTTAAGATTATAAAACTGAACTGGGTAAGATTTTCCAAAACTAGTGGAAACGCTGGATTCAAGCAGAACAAATATTAATTACATGGGGTTGAATTAACTAAGACAATCATCGTGATTACTTATGACTCTTTGAAACACTGCTAGTTCCTTGATACTTTGTTCTTGCAGATTTAAGGAGATACTATACTTATGCTATGACTTACTGCAAGTTAGTAAAATATACCTTTGTAAACAAAGGTGAAACTATTTACTTTTTCTCCCTACTTGATCCTTTCAGAATTTAACAACTCTTGAGTATTCTTTTCATGGCAATATAGTTAGCTATCTAAGTTCAATAAGAATCTGTTCTTCTTATAACAGGACACAATTGAAAAGATTGAGTATATTACTAAAACTTTGACTGAAAGGATATTACAGGTAAATCTAATGGCCAGTCCTTGGCTTGGGTTTCTGGCCTCAGAGACTTGAGAGTTCAATCTGGGACTCCTTATGAAAAGTTCCAACAAAGCAGTCTTAAAAAGAACTTGTATGGTTAATCACTATTTTTGCTACAGTTATGGAAATTGTCAGGCTGAGTTTAATACAAACAAATTAGTTTTACTCTGATTATCTTTGGTAAAAAATGGGGGTAACTGTAAAGAGAAAATTGTTTGCACCTTTGGGTATTTTAGATTACAATCCTGTTAACTGTCTTAGAGGTTTTGTTATATACCTGTAAACTGGACTGGATCCTGAACTGTTCTAATTTCCTCAAATATCTGGCTGCAAATCTCCAAACTGACATTTCCAACTTTCTCCCACCCTTCAGATGTGGGAATCACTAAGAACAAAGATTGCCTTTGAGTCTCCTGGGAAGGGACTACACCAGATCCTCTTCACTACCCAGATGACAGCCAAAACCTCAGGCCTTGAGTATGTACCTCACAGAGGAAGAAGGTTCTGCCTGATATCTAGTTCTGTGCAGATGCTGGAGACCTCTGGACCAAACTGAAGGAGAGGAAGAGGAGTAACCGACATCAAGATGCCCTGCTTCCTCCCAAGAGGATGGATAAAGACAAAACTACCTTGACTATTTATGAAATCCTTTCTTCTTTTCTTTCCTTTACTCTGGCAATGGCCTGGAAGGATAGCACCATCATTTGCATTTCTGAGGCCATAGCAATGGGGAGCAGGGTGGCAACCTTTCAGACATCTGAATTTGTCATAAAAAAAAAAAAACTGACCAGTCCATGATCCCAGAGACCTCGTAGTCCACTTCCCTGTCTCTGATTAACAACCCCAAACTTTGTGTCATATTGTACAAAGAAAGGGGAACAAGGCAAAGATAACTAGAACAAATTGCCTCTGTGATCTACAGACACTTATACACTGGGGTCCAGGATATCACCTTTCCAGTCCTGAGCCACAGGTTCAATGCTAGGAGGCATTCACGATTCAGAAATTTTTTTTTTCTGAAATGTTTGTTTGTTTGTTTGTTTATTCATTTGTTTTTGACAGAGAGAGAGAGAGAGAGAGAGAGAGAGAGAGAGAGAGAGAGAGAGAGAGAATCTGAAGCAGACTCCAGGCTCCAGGCTGTCAGTGCAGAGCCCGATGGAAGGCTCAAACCCAGGAACCCTGAGATAATGACCTGAGCTGAAGTCAGATGCTCAACCAACTGAGCCACCCAGGCGCTCCTCATTAACTCTTGAAAATAATAAAGATCCAACACTAAATCAACAGCTTCCCCCCCAAAAAATGCTGCTCTCAAAAAATACTTGTATTTATTATTCATTTTTTCCTTGTTACGTCTGAGTAGAATTTATTTTACACTACTACACTGTATGGATATGCCACAACTTGTTTACCCATTTAATTGTTGATGGACATTTCAGTTGTTCCCAGTTTTTGACTATTACAAATAAAGCTGCTAAGAACTTCTGCATCCAAGTCTGTATGGATACATGCTCTCACTTTTCTTGGGTAAACAGCTATGAGTAACATGACTAACCATTTTCTTAAATGATTTTCTGATTTTTAAACCTTAAATAACACATTTTTCTTGCAGCTTAGACATAATAAGGCATACATTCAGAACCATAAATAGGGATTGGATTGTAATTTTCAAGGAGAAAAATATGGGGACCGGGGAGGAAAGGAAGGAGAGCTATTACAGAAGAGAAACAGTAAGCAGCAAACATTCTCAAAGTCTAACACCAGACAGACGATACTGAGATCACACAAGGCTAAAAAGATACTATTTTTCCTTAGAATTATCTATTTAACTCTTGATGTTTCTCATTGCGAAGTTTCAATTGTAAATCTCCAAAAAAAATTCTGGAACTCTCTATAAAGTCTTACAAGCTTTGCTATGGCTGCTTTATCTAGGGTATGCCACATTATTATGATAACTTTTAATTTAGAGAACCCACACTATCTTTAAAAAATATGTATTTAAATTACAAATTACTATATTACACTGTTGATTGATTAAAATATCCCTGTATGTCATGGCTCTCCTGACTTTCTTGTACCACAGGGAACATGAATGTTTTTTCTTCTTTTGGTCACGACTCTATCATTTTACTCATTGAAATATATTTTATTTGTTACTCAGTTATTCAAACAGTTAAGGGATGCATGTTATTTATCAAGGTATCAGCTGTGCCATGTGAAATTTATGGGTTTTTAATTTTTTTAATGTTTTATTTATTTTTTGAGAGAAAGAGAGCGAGGGAGCAGGGGAGGTGCAGACAGAGGGGGGACAGAGGATCCTAAGTGGGCTCAGTGCTGATAGTAGAGAGTCCAATGTGGGGCTCAAACCCATGACCACGAGATCATGACCTAAGCCGAGGTAAGAGGGTGACCAACTGAGCCACCCAGGCACCCCTGAAATGTATTCTTGATCTCTTCTGCTGTAACATTTTACTAGAGTATCATTTCCAAACTATATCATTGCATTATTTATTCAAATTACTAACTTGTATTATGACAGTCAGATATGTCCTTTTAATGAAAATTTGTAAATACTGTATCAAAAGGAAATTTAAATGACTTATATTGACCCCCAGATTTTTGCTATTTCTTCAGCATACAAATATTTATTCAGCAGCCATTTATATTTATCTAGGCACAATTTTAAACACTTGCAGTCTATCACTGAACAAAACTGACAATTTTCTATCCATATGGTACCTTCCCTAGGGAGATAATACAAATGATGCTCATGTAATTACTTGAATATTTTAATTCCCATATTTAAAACATTGATCATGTACTCTGTGTGTATGTGTTGTATGTTTATGTATTATTCTAAGAAATTTATAATTGACTTGCAAGATTGTACAACATGACTGTCTTTATTATTATTTTTTTATTTGCAGACTTCCAAATGTTTTTAATTTCTTAATCAAGACCTTTTTAGAAAATGTATAATGCCACATGGACTATTTCATTTTCCTAGAACATGTCAGGTATAATTGCTTCCAGTGTTCCTATGGACAAAAGTCAGACCTATCTCGACTTCAAATATGCCTAGTAGGATTTTCCACTTTTATAAAGATTATTAAATACAAATGGAGGGGCAACTGGATGGCTCACTCAGTTAAGCGTCCAACTCTTGGTTTAGGCTCAGGTCTTGATCTCACAGTTTTGTTGGCTCAAGCCACATATCAGGCTCCGTGCTGGCAGTATGGGGCCTGTTGGGGATTCTCTCTCTCTCTCCCTCCCTCTTTGGCCCCTCTCCCCGACTCGTGCTCTCTCTCAAAAATAAATAAATAAACTTTAAAAAATACCAAAGGAAACAGAAAAAATTCAAGTAAATAGAATAAAAGAGAAATGGTCAAAAGGTGGAGCCTGGGGTGGGGGGGGAGAACAGTTGTTCAGTTTTTTTTTTTTTTTAATCTCATAAATCTAAGGAAGCAGTAAAATATTATTTCCAAAAAATTCCATACAAATGATGGAATTATATAAAATGTAGATGAGGCAACTGAGATCTGTGTATCAGACAGATTTATACTAATGCTATAATCCAGGGATTAGCAAATATTTTCTGTAAAGCATCTGATAAGAAAGATTTTTGGCTTTGTGGGCCTTAAGTTCTCTGTCATAAGTACCCACTGCCACTGTGGCCTAAGAGAAGTTATCAACAATATGGAACCAAATGGGTGTGGCTGTGTTTCAATAGGATTATTTTACAAAATCAGGCAGTGAGCAAGATTTGGCCATAGCTTGCTGGCTGACCTCTAAAATCTGAAGATCTTTTAAACAGAACCTTTTAAGAAGTACAGCAGGAATGTATTCCTGATAAGTGGGTATGAATGTCAGACCTTCCACATCCATAAAACCATCGTGTGCTTAATTCTCTTTCAAATACATGAAATATGTGGGGGAAAAAAAATGGAACCAAGAGACGTATTAAGTAAGACATTGTGATGCCCAGAAAGCTTCGTCCGTCGCTAACCAACATGTATTCTTTCTAATTGAGATATGAGCTTTCAGATAATGTCCCTTGATTGCTTTGAAAGGATAGATACCCTTCAACATACAGTAGAAAACACACCACATCCCAGCATGAGGAATAGACACTAATCCGCACTGACCTACATCATTAGAGGCTCTGAAGTAATGTCCCTAGTGTGACTTCTGCATGTTCCCCGCTCTCATGATTAATGAATACGGTATTTCAGCAGATGCCTGCTCTCACTTTCTGCACTTAGAGACAGCAGATGGGTGACAGAGAAAGACAAACAGTAGCCATAATTCCGTGACAGCTTCTGAGCTTGGGTCTTGATGCATCCGGTCTCAAGGCAGCAGATCTAACAACATTTCTATCTATCTTCTTTTTTCTCTCTCTCTTTATTATTCTTTTTCTTCTTTCACCCTGTCTCTTTCTCTCTTAGGACTTGTCATGCTCTTAAAATAGGTGATAAATACGTTACCACTGAACTCTAGGGTGTGATGCAGGTAGTTCCCATTCTTTCTGCTAACCGAATGATGAGGGCGGGGGGATCTTAGCAGTTAGGCAGCTGCTCTCAGCACAGATTCTCTCAAATGATAAACGAACTGCCCTCGATTTGCTGGTGTGAACACGTAGATGAATATTGACTTGGACAGGTGCTGAGCTTTTCTTTAATTTCATAAATTGCATCGGATTCTCTCTCTGCTGCCAGCAGAGTCCTTATCGCTTCTTATGCAGTTCAGAGTTTATTGCTTATTAAACAATTAATAAAATCCAGAAGCTAGATGGCTTTCCAGCTCAAAAATCTGGGCAATTCTAGGCTTTCAAAATCACTGATTCTGAATTGAAGGTTATGTAGAGAAAGCAGTAAAAAGAAAGGCATTTCCATTTCTTATTTAATTGGAAGGTTATCGTTTCCATTAATTTCATATAACATTTCAAACTGAATGTTTATCAAAATGCAACATAAAAGCATACAAAACAATGGTACTATGTAAGTAAAGGAAGTCCCCCCGCTTGTCAAGCCAGGTATTTGGTAATAAACGTAAATTTGTCAAGCTACTGCACTTTGCATCATTATGGTTTGGAAGAAAAATCAATAATGCATTTGTAGGGGTAGCATGCATTGAAATGAAACAAAGAAACAGTCTCACTCTAGGTGAACTCACAATGGAATATTATGAGAAAATTTAATGGTAAACCTACAGCTTTATAGATCGAGAAGCTAATCAATCCATACTAGAAACCTGCAGTAAACAGATAGAGCACCACCTTATACCACGTATAGCATACAAAGTAGGTATTTATTTGTTATCTTTGTAAATGTATTAAAAAATACTTTTTAAAAGTTTGGCTGCTTAATAACGACTGCCAGTTTCTTTGTGGATGTTTGAGTTAGATCATAAGAAATGAGTATCATAAATGGTTCTGGGTATAAGTTTGGAGAATGTTCATTTTTGTAGGTTACCCAGTCTTTGTAAAGTATTTATTGGGAAAGGGATATTGTTTAATTTGGAGTCCGTTTAAACGAGGAAGGAGAGAGAGATGGACAGAGGGAAAAAATGAAGTTAAAGTTAGCTTTATTTTTATCAGCACTGCCCTAGAAGGAGAGTATACCCTGAAGGTCCTTGAAAGCAACATCTGTCCTGATAGGTCCACAAATGTGTGTATTTCAAGCATTAGCTTTATTGCCAAATTGTCCTCCAAAGTAAATACTTTGATTTATACTCCCGCCCAAAGTTTATGAGAACCAATAACTCCTTATCCTCTAAAATCCTTATTTCTAGAATTTTGACCTTTAAGCTAATCATAGATGAAAAAAATATATAAAGTTTTTAATGCTTACTTATTTTTGAGAGAGAGAGAGAGAGAGGGGCGCCTGGGTGGCGCAGTCGGTTAAGCGTCCGACTTCAGCCAGGTCACGATCTCGCAGTCCGGGAGTTCGAGCCCCGCGTCAGGCTCTGGGCTGATGGCTCAGAGCCTGGAGCCTGTTTCCGATTCTGTGTCTCCCTCTCTCTCTGCCCCTCCCCCGTTCATGCTCTGTCTCTCTCTGTCCCAAAAATAAATAAACGTTGAGAGAGAGAGAGAGAGAGAGAGAGAGAGAGAGAGAGAACGAGTGGGAGAGGGGCAGAGAGAGAGAGGGAGACACAGAATCTGAAGCAGGCTCCAGGCTCAGAGCTGGCAGAGCTGAACGCCAGGCTTTTCAGGTCCTATATAATGTTGGTCAGATGACTATTTCTAGGTTGGAATGTGTGTTTTAATGTTTATGGATTATTATAACAGCAGAAATTTCACATTTCGTGGTTGAATTTGTTTTGTTCCCATTAAGAATTCCGGGTGTGGTGTCTGTTTTCTGATATTTCATCTAGCTAGTATTCTCATTTCCTTCTTATGCAAATCTTCGACTCTCTTGGAATCCAATTTAAAATATAGAATCAGGTAGGTAATTAGCTACATTTTGGAATGCCAATTGTCCTAATATCTTTTAAGAACTAACACAGGTAATAATGTTGTAATATACTAAGAGTTAATATTTATTGCATTTGACAATATTCTGGACACTCTTCGAAAAACATTATGCGATTAGTCATTTAATGCTTACAAAAATCATACTTTTTCTTTTTTAAGTATCCATAGTTAACAAATGAGGAAATTAAGATACAGTGGGGTTCAGCCTGCCTATCCTAGGGGCTCCACACCACGACTGGCCTCAGTTAACCAAAAATCTGAGTTCTTTGTGTTCCAGAAAAGAATTCCTCTACAGTTTGCACGAAAAAATACTCTGTACCTGGTAGATAACTTTGTGCATCTATAGATCTCTTGCTGCCCTACTGCTCCAGGCACACTGCACAGTGGCACCAACTCTGGATGGTGCAAGAGGCATCACTTTTGAACCTCTATATGCTCTAACAGAAAAAAATACTGAAATGAGAGAGCTAAAGTCTCATAGGCAAGATTTTGGCAAAACTCAGATGGTAGGAGAGGAAATCATGAGAATTTCTCTTGTTTATTTGCCCTGCACGTGGTCGTGTGTGGTCCTGGTGTTTTCCTTTTCTCTCCGCTGCCCATCGGACTGAGTCCCAACCTGCGATGAGCCAAGTTTAAGTGCATTAAGTGTGTTAGAACTAGCCTCTAGGACATGCTGCAACACCACATTTCTACTCGTTTTGAAACAGATCTACTTAAGAGGCTTAAAAATTTGAGTATATTGATAGGTACTGGGCTATTTTCAAAGCAAAGAGCCTCAATTCTATGTGATATCAAAATGGAAAGATTAATAACCTCAGTAAAGGGCGCCTGGGTGTTCAGTCGGTTAAGCATCAGACTCTTGATTTCGGCTCAGGTCGGGATCTCACAGTTGTGAGACCAACCCCCGTGTCAGGCTCTGTGCTGAATGCAGAGCCTGCTTGGGATTCACTCCCTCCCTCTCTCTTTGCCCCTTCCTCACTTGTGTACTCTCTCTCTGTCTCTCTCTCTCTCTCTCTCTCTCTCTGTCTCTCAAAATAAATAAACTTGAAAAAGTTACCTCAGTAAAATGAAGAAAAATTATACTAAAAAACCTTAATATATAATAATAATTCACCAGAAATTCATAATCATTAGCAAGAAGAAGATATTGAACAAAGGGAGCAGTTGGTGATGTAAAGGACACTGGTCTTAATTAGTGAATGTATATAAACTATGACTTGTTTTTCCCATAGGTCCATAAGGATATAAACAGGAAGATTTTTATCACTATGTTGTTCATAAATGGAGGTAGGCACATCGCTGTTCATCACCACAGCAGCAGAGATATAAAATGTGTTACAGGTATAAGATACTATAAAGCAATCAGAAGTAATGAACTAGATTCACATGCAGCATCATAGCTCAATCTCACAACCATAATGAGTGGAAAACATGAAATGGGAAAAAAATTAACAAAAATAATTTCTACAAAGTAAGAATCAAGAACAATCAAAATGACACCAATATTTCTATGACAATATCTAAGGCAAAGTATGGAAAGGGGACTGGTAAGGACACACATCGCATACTCTTGAATAACTTTTTCTACACATGTGGAGGCATGGAAGAGGGGTGACAGGAAATCATATGAAGAATGGTAGGTACCACATCAAGTAAGGATGCTAGTGAATCAGGACCTGAAGCACATGGTTAACTCAGTTTTGTACACCCAGGGTCTGACGGAGAGAACAAAGTAACTAGAGACTCATCATGTGGGCAACTCCAACACTTAGAGATGGAGAGATTTTATTGTCCAAGAAATGTCATCCTGAGTGATAACACAGGTGACAAATGGTGAACAGGTTGGAAAAGGCTTCTCTTTATGCAATATTAGGTTCATAATGAATTTCAAAGGGCTTTGGAGCACTGATAATGTTTTTTTCAGTGATTCCCTAAAGAAAATTAAAGTTTTATATATTAGTACTATATTAATTTAAAAAGTATAAACACATCGCTGACTTGAGAGAATTATTTTTAGATTGTGAAATGTAAAGTTTGAACAAGGTTTATAAATTTTACCAAGCAATTAACAGGATATTTTGAGACAAATCCTTGATAAAAAGAAGCATCATTAACGTGTGTGTAAAAATACTCCGTGCTGTGGAAGGCGGTGATTATCATACTTCATATTACTGTTTATGATATTTTTAAGGAAGACAATTCTTCGTGCCTCTCTTGTGTTTCTGCACATCGTGCAAATGAGGCACTGGTTGCCTTTCTGGATCATCTTTTAAAGAATGGAAGATAAGGGTGGGACCGGGGGGCTCAGTCGATCAAGCCTCCAACTCTTGATTTCAGCTCAGGTCATGATGTCACAGTTCATGAGTTTGAGCCCCGCATCTGGCTCTGTACTGACAGTGCGGAGCCTGCTTGGGATTCTGTCTCTCTGTCTCTGCCCCTCCCCTGCTCATGCTCTCTCTCTCTCTCTCTCTCTCTCTCTCTCTCTCTCTCTCTCTCAAAAATAAATAAACATTAACAAAAATAAAGGATGGAAGGTAAACATGTGGTATTTTCCTGTCGCAATGGTTGTATCTATTTATAGTCTTGGGAGAGAGAGATAATATCTCCCTCCAGAACAAAAGTCAAACATGCTTAATGGCCCATCATAAAGCATTCAATTTTCTAATTCAACTCACAGCCTGTGCAGGTGTCACTTGGTCTTTTCCACATCACCTCACGAGATTCAAGGTTCAGGAAATGGCACAAGAAAAACCTGATACAATGGCTACTGCTGTCACTGTGAGTAACACAGTCAACTGTCTCTGACTCATGAGTCTCATGCCTAGTCCCTGCATCCATGACACTGTGGCAGGCTGACTTTTTAGCCTGAAAGCAGGTTAAAATCTCACACGGTTCTTAACAGTAAGCAAGAGAAAAAAGAATCGACACGCGGAACCCTAATGTTTGAGTCTGTGCTGACATCACAAACAAGTATATTTTCTTTATTCAAGATGTTCAAAGATGGGCACGTGGGTGGCTCAGTCAGTTAAGTGTCTGACTCTTGGTTTTAGCTCAGGTCATGATCCCATGGTTTGTAGGTCCGAGCCTTCCATCAGGCTCCACAGTTGGCAGCTCGGAGCCTGCTTGGGATTCTCTCTTTCCCTCTCTCTCTCTAACCTCCCACATGCCCGCTCTTTCTGTCTCTCTCAAAATAAATAAATAAACTTAAAAAAGAAAAGATGTGAAAAGAGATTTCTCAGATTATCAAAGGTATACAACCATGGATTCATCACAGTCACAGAGAGTTGAACTATGTCTACTGAACTATAGCATATGATCTGAGAACCTCAAAATGTTCTAATCATATTCCTGTTATTTTCTTAAATGGCTGGGTGATATGGCTCTGAGACTAGTTTCAAAGCCTGTGGGGGTGGTGGTGAGGGACAGGATTCTTCCACACATAACCAAGGAATTCTTGGACATTAGCGGACTGTCCCACAATTCAACTCTATCCAGGCACTATCTACCCAGAGATAGCATGAGATCCCACAGCTTAAAGGTTCAGTCCTACAAGATTTTCCACCCTCCACTCCCACTTTGGACACCAGTCACTAGCCCAGGTTACCACATGTACTTCTGACCTACTGGCTGTAGATCAAAATTTCCAACGACCTCCTTCTTGGGTCAGTTTAACTTATAAGAGCAGCTCATCAAACTCAAAGAAACATCTTGCTTACTAGATTACCAGTTTATTACAAAAGGATATAATTCAGGAAGAGCCAGATGAAAGAGGTGAAGAGGGCAAGGTATGTAGAAAGGTGCTCAGAGTTTCCGTGCCCTCTCTATGCAAACCTTCCTTTCCACATCTGCACATGTTAACCAACATGAAAGCTCTCAGTGCCCTCTTCTTTTGGGTTTTTATGAACGTTTCATTACATAGGCATTATTGATTAAGCCATTGGCCATTGGCAATCTATTCAGTGTCCAGCCCTAATCCCCTCCCTGGAGGTTGGGGAGTGCGGTGGGGTGAGGGAGGACTGAGAATTTCAATCTTCTACTCCAGTGGTTGGTTCTCCTGGCAACCAGCCCCCATCCTGGGGTGTATTCCAAAAATCACCTCATTAGCATAACAAGAGACCCCTTTATGGCTCCCATCACAAAGAAATTCCAAGGGTTTTGAGAGCTGTAGGAACTGTGGACAAAGTTTTGGTCATCTAGATGAGCAAAGATACATTCCCTAAAATTCATAGCATCATAGTGGGTGGTGGTAGTTGCTCAGGGTCCTTTTCCTGTGATCCTTTTTCAAGTCATACCCCTGTGGAGGTAACATCCAGGCTACATCTAAATGTGCCTTGAATTGTCAAATTAGTTTCTAAGATGACAGTTACTGATCTGACAAAATAAGAACACTATTCAAATGAAGTTATACAAAAGAGAGATATACCTTTAAAAATCACCCTTTATGCTACATTAAGTGAAATAGAAAAAGGTTAGGTAAGAGGAACATGGATCATATGTAGCCGCCTTCCCATTTGTCCAGAGATCAACCCTTTAGGCTATGATCATAAATCCAGGAACATTCTCTGTACTTTGTTGAATAATTCAATTGAGTTTCACTATGTATTTGGCACTCTTGGTTACAAGTGAATTTTTCATTTACATAATCACATTCTGCCCACTCGAATATCCCCTGTGCAGTTGCACTTTTATATAATATACTTGTTCACCATCTGTCTTCAATTTTGGTCAAGAGATGCTTCATATTTTCCAACACTTTGCATTGTAATTGCGCCACCCCAAAAGTCATTTTTGTTAATACACATCTTGTTTATGTACTGTCAGTGAGACACTTTAGGCTCTTATTGGATGAAAGATGACCTACCTTTGGAAGCTTTATATCCGCCCATCAGAAACAAAGAGAAAGTTCCTACAAAGCCATCAAATATATTTCAAACTTCAAATGTGTAAATATACACATAAGTACTATAATTGTTACAGAACTGGTTGGAATAAATGACTTTGTGTAAGTAAACATACATTTAAATACAGGATTACACAGATTTCAATTCTAGACTTAATTTTAAAGTTACTGTGAGATGTAAAACAATTTAATGTTGCTCATATTATTATTTTTTTTTCTTTAGGCCATTTTCTGTAAGATTATAAAGAATTAATGTATTTAGAGATCATTCAAGAGTATCAGGTAAATCAAGCATGTCTGCTATTTTTTCAGGTAATGGGAAAAGAAAATTAAATATAAGTTAGGTTAAAGTTTTTTATTCTTTCAAAAGAATAAAAAAGTAGACTTCAACTCAACTGAAGTACTTTGCATTGTTTTTCCTAACAGACACTCTTATATGAGAAATTCTGATATGCCCAGGAGGATTTTCCCTCAGGACAAGGGTCTGTTCTTTTTTTTTTTAATTTTTTTTAGCGTTTATTTATTTTTGAAACAGAGAGAGACAGAGCATGAATGGGGGAGGGTCAGAGAGAGAGGGAGACACAGAATCTGAAACAGGCTCCAGGCTCTGAGCCATCAGCCCAGAGCCTGACGCGGGGCTTGAACTCAGGAACCGCGAGATCATGACCTGAGCCGAAGTCGGACGCTTAACTGACTGAGCCACCCAGGCGCCCCGGGTCTGTTCTTTTTGATACATTCATATGTGTAGATACACACACTTGCATATTTCTCTTAATTTTAGCAGTTATGACTACTTTTGCAACACACAAGAAGCTATAGACTCAGCCATATTTTCTAATTGGATGATTATATCAGTAGCCAACCTAAAAAGAAGTGAACTTAAACAAAAAGGTATAGAGTTATCCAAACCTTACCCTTAAATTTACTGTATTTTATCATCTAATTGTATCATGTGCTTTTTTTTTTTCTCAACTCCCGGTTACACTGAAAAACTTTAAATACTACTATGATATAGATCTCCAAGCTTAGCAAAGCTTGATCAAAATATACATTAAAATAATTTGCCAAGTTTTCTAGCGATGGTGTCGAGGGAGCATAGAGTTGAGTGGACAAAGAAAAGTTTTGACGTTAAAATCTGGATTTGATTACTTGATCCATAGCTTTCTGGCTGTGTGACTTCATACATGTTCTCTACTCTCTATCAGCAAATCTCTCTAAACATCCATTTCTGTTAAAGGAACGTTATAATAGAACTTTTCACCTCATATAGTTGTTATGAGAGAATATACACAGGAGGAGATTAGCGTACTGAGCTTTCAATAAAGGGTACTAGTGGTTATTTTAATATTAAAATTAAATTATGACCAAAGAAGAATAGACCTCAAAACAGAATAATTTCATATTCTCTCAGGTTTTTTTTTCTTTTTTCTTTATTGTAATGTCCTCTGAGACCATGTAGGGGTCATTCTTATTTTAATAACCTTTCATTAGCTTTTCCTTTCTTACATATTTCTCCCTGAGGTGAGAAGATCCTGGTGTAAAAGAACAAACACACGACTTATTGCTGTTTGATTTTTAGTACTGGCTTTCAGCACTCTCTCTCCTTTGCTCGATACTTATTATATGAAGTGTTATATATTGTATCTTAAGAAAACGTCAATAAAACCAAGAATACATACACAAAAATGTAAATACTAAGCTCTAATGTTATTGTTATTATGTTTTTTACCTCTATTTCCCTATTAAATGATACATTTTCATTTTAGAAACTTTGGAAACATAGCAAAAAAGTAGAACATGTGAATCTATAAATCACTCTTATAATCTCACTAACCAGAGAAACCAATGCTAACACTTCACAGTATGTGATATTTCTAGATTTTTAGGTATTATCATTTTATTAAATTTAATTTCTTATGTATGTTAGCCTGGATTAACTTGTGTACCATTTCTTAGAAGAAAGTATTTTTGAACAAAGCAGAATTTGGTAAAAATTTATAATCTGGATTTTTATGGATTTAAAAAATTAAAGCGGTTATTTTTCTATGATACTATTTTCTTTAATAGCTGAATCAATTGACTCACCAAGAGATTAACAGATACTATCTGAGGGTATGGATATAGAAACTTGTGAGGGAAAAAAAAAATATCTTAAAGTTCTGAATTCTGGTTTTCCTTCCCCCATTTCCATTAAGCTTGGAGAGCAGTAGGGCAAGGAAGAAAGAGAAAGAAAGAGAAGGAGAAGGGAGAGAGAGAAGGGAGAGAGAGAAAGATACTGTTTTGGATCAAGAATAAACAAAGACTCGGGCGCCTGGGTGGCTCAGTTGGTTAAGGGTCCGACCTCGGCTCAGGTCATGATCTCACTGTTCATGGGTTCGAGCCAGGCATCAGGCTCTGTGCTGACAGCTTAGAGCCTGGAGCCTGCTCTGGATTCTGTGTCTTCCTCTCTCTCTGCCCCTCCCCTGCTCGTTCTCTCTCTCTCTCTCAAAAATAAATAAACATTAAAAAATATTTTTAAAAAGAACAAACAACGCTATACTGTCATGTTAAACAAAGTGGCAAAAGTAGCTGGTAGACGGTATGGTGCCAGGTCCAGTAAATATATTTTTCGGTTCTTAGCCTCAGCGTCATTCATAACCTAGCTCTGGCTCTCTTTGTTTGGCTTATTTGGTGATGCACCGCAGGATGATTTGCAAGGACTCTGTCAATTAGCTCCTCTGCCTGGCTTCAGACAGAGGCATTTGGAGGGTGGCCTGAGAGCAAGAAGGAAAATCCCGGATGTTTCTTCCCCTTCAATGCTGAGTCAAATGGCATCTCCAGCAGTTGGCTCCAGTGTCCAAGGAGAGGCCTCTCGGTTCCAGCTCTCACTGGGTGACCTGGCCCCAGAGCTTTAGAAATAGCACATCCCCTACTCTCTTTGTCCCTTTGGGCCACAGGAGTAGTAGCTTTTTGTTAGGTTTCTCACTACATCCATTTGGCTTCTCAGCTCCCCTGTCCCTTGTTATCAACTGTCTGCATTGAATACCCTCTTTTGCATATTGTGAGCACCTTTTTGTTTTCCTGGTTTAAGTTTGAATGATATAGTATATAATTTAAATCTTCCTCTCTATGTTATTTCTACATGATATAAAATATATCATTTTCTATATAATCATCTCCTAGTGATATTAAAAACTTATCTTTAGTCTTTATTCAACACATAACCTATTTTGCCTTTGATCATGCTTTAGAGTTTTAGATAATTGTTTATATCTATAAAACATGTCTAATTGTGGGGTGCCTGGGTGGCTCAGTAGGTTAAGCATCCAACTTCGGACGAGGTCATGATCTTATGGTTCATGGGTTCGAGCCCGGCGTCGGGCTCTCTGCTGACAGCTCAGAGCCTGGAGCCTGCTTCGGATTCTGTGTCTCCTCTCTCTCTGTGCCCCTCCCCCACTCACTTGCTGTCTCTCGCTCTATCTCAAAAATTAACATTAAAAAAAAAAAAGATTTAAAACATGTCTAATTATAGAAAATAGTCACCGGGGATTAGATGTCTAAGGAAAAGAACTATAAAGGTGATTTCTTGGATTATGAAGCAGTTTGCTTACTATAGTGCCCATCAAAGAAAAAGAAAAAAAAAAACATATATAACAACTGTTACCATGAACATTCTGATACTTGTTTCAAAAAATAAAGCAGTTAAAGGTTTGTGTGTGTGTGTGTGTGTTGTTGCTCAATTTGGGGAAAGAGTGGTGCTGCTGTTTCGATACGTGGATTAGTATGCACAACAGCAGGATACTTGAAGGCACATTGTATCAGTTTCTTTCTTCATACTGGCCCGCGTAAGAAAAAATCCAGGATATTAGGAAACTGTTTACCCTCTCTTTCTTAAAAGCTTTTTTCTTTTTAATGTTTGTTTATTTTTGAGAGAGAGAGAGACAGTGGGAGAAGGGGAGGGGCAGAGAGAGAGAGGAAGACAGAATCTGAAGCAAGCTCCTAGCCTGCCCACCCCCCCTATGAGGGGCTCAAACTCATGAACCATGAGATCATGGCCTGAGCCAAAGTCAGACACTTAACCGACTGAGCCACCCAGGCACACCTTTTACCCCTTCTTTCTTAAAGGGAGAAAGCAAGTAAAAGTTCAAATCACCTTCTTTAATGAATAAGAAATAAAATGATTCCCAGAGACAACAACCCAGTGGATTTGAAAACAAAAAGGTGGAGATTTTGAAGTATTACTTGCTTGCTGAGGCAACTGCAAATCTCTGGAGAACAATCTTGAGGCTAACAATCCAGGAACAAAGAGATTTAAAGTTTACATCAGGGTTTCAGCCTGTAAATCCCAGGGTAATCTACATTCTCTTTTAACCACCCAGATAAACACTCTTTTTATTTACATAGATGCTATTTGATAGCATTCAAACAATATCAGGGCTTAATGCTCGTGATAATATTGACAACATGACTTTCAGTTATCCCTTGGGACTGCCGTTTATACACAGACTTTGTAATGCTATGCATTTTAACCACAAGATCACACTGTCTGTTTCTAACAGTGATGTTTATGGCATACAGCTTTGTTCTTGGATGATTTAATTTCATTTTAGAAACTGTCATTTATTTTGAACATTTTTAGAACATTCACAGAGCTACCAAAATGTATTTTATTCAGCTTCAAAAATTTATAATGATAAGATCAGTACCTGCATTATAAAAATAGTAGCTAAAAAGGTGTTATCTTGCCATCAACTGCTTCATACCATTTCGTTTTTGTTTTTGTTTTGTATTGGTTCCATTTCTGTTTGTATCTTCCATTCATAAAATAGTCAGTTCAGTTTATATACATTGTATTAGGATGATATACAGTTGCCTTTGATCAACAGATTAGAAATGCAGCAAATTTGATATCAGAGCTGGTACTATTTGCTTCTTTAAATTTTTTTTTTAACGTTTATTTATTTTTGAGACAGAGAGAGACAGAGCATGAACAGGGGAGGGTCAGAGAGAGGGAGACACAGAATCTGAAACAGGCTCCAGGCTCTGAGCTGTCAGCACAGAGCCCGACGCGGGGCTCGAACTCAGGGACCGTGAGATCGTGACCTGAGCCTAAGTCGGCCGCCTAACCGACTGAGCCACCCAGGAGCCCCTGGTACTATTTGCTTCTTATTAATATTGTGATCTTGGGTTGGGACTGAGATAAGCAGAACTTTGGCCTTCATGATTTTAACCCTCTGGTGTCATGGCCAAGAACATGTTACATTACATGGCAAAAGGGATTTTGCAGATACAAGGTTACTAATCAGTTACCTTTAGAATAGGAAGATTGTTTTGGATTATATGAGTGGGGGCCAATCTAATGACACAAACCCTTAACAGCAGACCTTTCCGCTTCCTTAGTGCGAAAATGTTAGTCTGAAAGATGTGGCAGAGAAGTAAGTCAGAGAGATTCAAAGCATCAGGAGACCGTATGCCGTTGACACCATGTAAATGGAAAGGGGGCACATGTCAAGGAAATGGGGACATCTGTCCTACAACTGCAAGGGGCCAACTTCTGCCAACAACCCATGAGTTTAGGAAAAGAATTTGAGCCCTAGAGAATTCTAGCCCAGTGATGCCTGAAGCAGAGGGCCAGCCACACCGCACTAGGCTTCTGGGCTACACAACTGAGATCGTGAGTGCTGCTGTGAGCCATGACACTTGTGATAATTTGTGCCAGCAGCAACAAGGAACTAAGAGAGTGACCCACACCAACTCCACTCGACTCTGCTGGAGCGATGGCCACACCTATTTTTGATGCTGGTGGAAATTCCCATCATTACTGCTCTTGAAGATTCAACTGATGCTTGTTTTCTGTTTTGTTTTGTTTTGTTTTGTTTTGTTTTGTTGCCTTCTTTTACTTGTTTTCATTAAGAAAGAAGTGGACAGAGCAGCAATATGATATGGTGGAGTGCGAGACAGGGCCTGATTCCAGGCCGGTCTCTGCCCTGCTTCTGTCTATAAACTCACACCGGTAGACTCTCTGGGCCACCGTTTAATCACCAGCACACAATAAAAGGTCACCCTAATTTTCAAGTCAGTGTTGACATGCTACAATTCTATGAAATATTTATTGAGATTCTTTTTTTTTAATTTTTTTTATTCAAATTTTTTTTTATATTTATTTCTGAGAGAGAGAGACAGACAGAGTGTGAGCGGGCGAGGGGCAGAGAGAGAGAGAGGGAGACACAGAATCGAAGCAGGTTCCAGGCTCTGAGCTGTCAGCACAGAGCCTGACGCGGGGCTCGAACCCATGAACCGTGTGATCATGACCTGAGCTGAAGTCGGAAGCTTAACCGACTGAGCCACCCAGGTGCCCCTATTGAGCTTCTTGTACATACTAAATTCTTTCCAGTAGCTCTGAAGAATATGAAAGAAATGGAAGACACAGCCAGTTTCTACATAGTTTATTTATTTGAAGTGACCTAAATAAATCCATAAAAATCCTTAATGAATGAGAGCATAAAATCAAGTTCTGGAATGTGTGCTCAGAATCCAAGGACTGTTCTACTCCCTAAGAAAGTATATCATTGTTATGGGTTGTTGACCCTTGATTTAAAAAGCTGGACATAACCCAGTTCTGAAATGATGAGTAAAAATGTTATTCACTTTAAATCCATAAATGTTAATGAAGTACTTAGTGCTGGGCAACAGAAGAACAACAAAGATAAATGAGGCAAAACCCCTGATCTTGACGAGGTTACAGCATGAAAGGTAGACACATATGCACACTAATGAGTGTAAAAGTAATAACATTAATGCCAACAATCACAAATTCTCTTTACTGAGTACTTTCAGCATACCAGACTTACCCATATCACATCATTTAACTTTCTAAGAATTCAATACATTTAAATGCCGTCCTTACTACGATTACTGCCAACAGTAGCACTAGTAATGTAAGTAATCTGTCTTGGGTCATGTATCTAGAAAATGGGCGGGGGAGGGAGGAATGAATCATAGTTAAGGCCCCAACTCAGAACCATGCTGAATCAAGGCATCGTCCTGTGGCTTCTTCAGTTCTTTCCCAAGAAGCGTAGGTCAACTATGTCAACTATTTATTTAGTATATGTACTTCGTGCCCAAAGTCATAAAACCCACAAATATTTCAAAACCAAATTCATGATTTTTCAACTGAACTTAGCCCTCTTTTACTGATTCCTATTCATGTGGAGGGTACCTCCATCTAAGAAGCTGTACTCACCACAACCACTTAAATTAAGCTTAAGTGAATCACTCTTTACCACTTTCTCTCCCACAAAATACCATTTTTTTTAATATTTATTTCTGAAAGAAAAATAATGAATGAGCAGGGGAGGGGCACAGAGAGAGGGGAACGGAAGATCAGAAGCGTGCTATGCTCTGACAGCACAGAGCCTGATGCAGGGCTCGAACCCATGATCCATGAGATCATGACCTAATATGAAGTCAGATGCCTAACTGACTGAGTCACCCAGGTGCCCCCAAATTACAATTTCAAACTATCACCCAGTCTGTTTATTTAGCCTCTACATACCTCAGGTCCATTTATTAACTTGATCTCTACAACCACCGTCTCACTAAAAGTCACAATTATGTCTTGTGATTCTGGCCTGGACTATGATATACGACCTCACAACGAAAGCATCAGCAGTGGCTTCCTGATACAAATGCACTCAAAAACTGAAAATTTTAAGACTGACTTCAAAACCTCCAACTACGCATTTACTCTCTTTACTCATCTACCTTTCAAAAAATAAAACAGTGTAAGACTTTTTAAAAATTTTTTTAATGTTTATTTCTTTCTGAGATAGAGAAAGAGCATGAGCGGGGGAGGGGCAGAGAGAGAGGGAGACACAGAATCAGAAGCAGGTTCCAGGCTCTGAGCTGTCAGCACAGAGCCCAACGCGGGGCTCGAACTCACAAACCATGAGATCATGACCTGAGCCAAAGTCGGTCGCTCAACCAACTGAGCCACCCAGGTGCCCCAAGACTTTTTTTTAATGAAAATTTCTGTGTTTTCTTATTCTCTAGGATCCTAGAATGTCAAGGGACTCTCATCATCTGACTTTCAAAACACTATTCTTTCTCCTTTTCTGGCTTATCCACAAACTTTCATCTACCTTGTATTAATTCCTCCTTTTTCTCTTCTTTACCCTCTCTTACATCATTATTTCAGAACATGTCACATGCAGCTTCTTTGAGGAATGCAGTACTCCAGTCATCCTAATTGCTTTTCCCCTTATAACAAAGAGAAGATGCATATTTGGTGTGTGTGTGGAGGGGGGAGGGAGGACTGGGCATGCATTAGTTTAGCAGGCCACATCCAAATGATCTGTTGTAATTGAAGTCATAAAGTTGAGTGTTGACAGTCAAAATGATGAGAAGAGGAACAATCAGAATGAGAAAATTATAATAACATTGCCTTTTCACTTCTTTTGTGCATCCCTTGGCTTCTAATAAATACTGTAGCACAGCGAGAGTGAAGGCCACGTGTACCAGATGCACATCTGGATGTCAGGAGGAAGGCAAATACTAAATCACACTCAATTTCAAACCCCTTTTCTTCTTGGTATGAAGTTGGGAGCCTTTAAGTTCTTTTTGCCTTCAAGGTACCCATAGCACCAAAGAACAGTGTCATATTGGACACTGCTAGGTCTTGTATTTCTTAAGTTGCATTGAAAGGAGGACTTGACTTTGAATAAATTAGAGGTTCTTGTTGCAGTCTTTATGACTTTATGGCCAAAAGGACTACCAATCTCTAGGAAGTATTTATGCAGTGGTTTTCTTTTTTATTCACTCACACAAAGTAGAGCCAATATTTATGGGGGAAACAGAAATGTGATATACGTTCTAATTTTAAAATGGCTATAATTTCTAATACATATCAGAGTCTCTGGGTTGCTTGGAGGTTACAGATTTTCATGGTTAAACATTGGTATTATTCTCAAAATAAAGGTTGCTAATAAAAATTCCATTAAACGGGAGACCAATTTGCATCTGAACAGGAAAACTCTATTTCACAAAGACAAAGGTTGCTTTTCTGACAGCAAAGCTAAGATGTAACAAACTTGCCTTGCTGTCTCTTATTGATTATTTTTTCACCCCTAGGAAATCAAGGGGAAAAAATCTCAGAGAGTTTATTTCCTTCAGCTTTGTACAGTACTGAATCATCACTTTCTTTCCTGGCAGCTGAAACTCCCAGTGATACTATTTTCTTATGGATCCAAATTCTCAGAGGTTAAACATCTTTTTATTGAGTATCATGATACTTGTGTTGGACTATGTAAACACAAAGTTAATTTTTGCCTTGACAGCAGGATTGAGAACTAAAAGGAATATCGTGACAGCCAAAACACATATACATATTCAGTGGAACTTAAATTAGCCAGATGCTTGTCAAAACACGGGCACATGCCAAAGTCCCCAAGAATAAATGGCCAACATTCTATCAGTGGTCGAAGTGTTTTGCATATGAGGAAAATTACATTTGAGGTTCTTAAAGCAATTGGTTATTCAAGTTCACAAGCAGAAACTTCAAAAAGTGAAAAAGAAATAAGCCACTCTAATAAAATGTTATCTTGACATATTTTTTTGGACAATACGAATGAATGGATTTTATATGGATTTTATATGATTTCTTATTTTAATGAATATGCATATATTACTTGTTCTTTAACATAAATGTGAACAAATTAGTGTAAAAAGGAAATGATTTATATGAAGAGTGATCAGATGTAATTGTTTCCTACATGGTTTTGTTTACTTTTCTTTCGTTGATTGTTTAATGACAACAATTTTGACTTTGTAAGAGGATCTGGAATCCAAATGGGATGAAATGTGTTTTTTCCTACTTCTTAAATGCCATTCCCCTTATTCAATTGGTCGTACCACTTCTACATCCCAAATGCACAGGCTCTTTTTTTTTTTTTTTATCAAACTCAATAACTTTATAGTCATAAACTTATTTTTTTTTGTAAGAAATCCCAAAAGAGGTAAAGGAAGATAAAGTATTTAGGGACACAGAATTGCATTAGAAATATTTCATTAATTGACCATGTACCAAAAATATTATATATAATTATATATTTGAAGTGGCAATTATCACAAAATTATAAAATTGTCACAGCAAACACTGGGTTTACATTTCACTTAATCCCAAACTTAGAATTCAGACTGTAATTCTATGTATGTTATGGGCAACCTCTCCCCCATCACACACTTTCCACTTATGAATGAAACAAAAATTCATTGAAATATCTCAGGCATCAGGTGTTGATTGGACATAAAAATGATCAATTTCCCTTTACCTTATTTAAACTTTGGAATAAAAAAACCTTCTGGTTTCTGGTTAAGCAAGAAGCTGGGAAGTCACCACTGTGTCCTAACAACCAGAAATGAACAGACTGAAAAATCCACAACTATTCTCAGATCCATAAAATACTGGAGGACACAGAACACAGTACTGCCCCCATGACTGGAGGGACAGACAGGTGATTACAGGGAGTCCCAGCTTACCATGAGCAGAAAGCTCCCCAGGAAACTGCCAGAGCAGGAAAATCTGACATGTAATTGACTTACTTTTGCACCTCAGTGTGGACAAGCCTGAGAGTTAAAAACTCCAAAGGGTACACAGTCCCCACACAATACTGTGACATTTGCCTTCAGAAGCATCAGCAGTTTCCCACAGAAGGTATCTAAGAAAGTTCGTCTCACGCTTCCGGCAGAGGGAGGGCAAGAGGAATGATTCTGAAATCTGCCAGTACACTCTGTTCTTCCTAACAACCTGCCCTGTCAGGAAACTAGTTAACCAGAGCCTAATCTACTGGGATATTATCAGAGTCTAACTTACTTGGAGAAGGGAATTACTCAACTCCAGCTGGCTCTAGTCTTCTAGTGGGAAATGGAAAAGAGCCAATCCCAGTCTACTCTGGCCATCCAGTCCCACGGAAAGGAAGGAAAAACAAAAAACAAAACAAAACAAAACAAACAAACAAAAGAACTGAGATACACTTGTGAGTTGCAGTCCACAGATAGGCTCCCTAAAGAGACCTAATCAGAGGACCATAGAATGCTTCTTCTCCCCCACACTCCCACCTAACTACCTTACCAGAAGTATTTATAGCAGTTCCTTCTACCCAGTATATCAGGTCTGGCTATCACAAAAAAAAAAAAAAAAAAAAAAAAAAAAAAAAAAAAAAAAAAAAAAAAAGACAAGTCAGACCAAATGGCAAAAAACAAAAAACAAAAAACAAAAACACAACTGGATGAGACAGAGCAAGTACCAGAACCAGATATAGGAAGGATGATGAAATTATCAGGATGGGAATTTAAAACAATGATTAATAGGGGCGCCTGGGTGGCTCAGTTGGTTAAGCGTTCGACTTCGGCTCAGGTCACGATCTCACGTCCGTGAGTTTGAGCCCCACGTCGGGCTCTGTGCTGACTGCTCAGAGCCTGGAGCCTGTTTCAGATTCTGTGTCTCCCTCTCTCTCTCTGACCCTCCCCCATTCATGCTCTGTCTCTCTCTGTCTCAAAATAAATAAAACGTTAAAAAAAAACAACAAAAAACAATGATTAATATACTAAGGACTCTAATGAATAAAGTAAACAGCATGTAAGAACAGAAGGGCAATGTAAGCAGAGAGACATAAATTCTAAAAAATAGGAACAACAAGAAATGTTAAAGGTAAAAACAAACAAAAAACACTATAGCAGAGAGGAGGAATGCCCTTGATGGGTTCTTTAATAGACTTGACTTGGCTCAGGAAAGAAACTCTCAGTTCGGGTATATATATATATATCTCAATAGAATCTTAGTATTGAAAAGCAAAGGGGTGCCTAGGTGGCTCAGTTGGCTAAGCATCCAACTTTGGCTCAGGTCATGATCTCACTGCTCCTGAGGTCGAGCCCTGCTGACAGCTCAGAGCCTGGAGCCTGCTTCAGATTCTGTGTCTCCCTCTCTCTGTCCCTCCTCTGCTTGTGCTCTCACTCAAAAATAAATAAATAAACTTAAAAAAAAAAAAACCTGAAAAGAAAAGAAAGACTGAATAAACAGAAGACACATCCAAGGACAGTGGGACAACTATAAAAGGTAAATATCCATGTAATGGGGACACCAAAAGGAGTAGAAAGAGAGAAAGAAACAGAAGAAATATTTGAAGCAATAAATGACTAAAGGTTTTCCTAAATAAATGTCAGATACCAAATATCAGAACCAGGAAGATCAGAGAAACACTAAGCGAGCAAGAGGAAGAGTGAAGTGAAATATTTAGTGTTAAGAGAAAATAACCCCGCATCCTAAACTTCTGTACCCTGTAAAATTAACTTTCAAAAGTAAAGAAAAATTAAGAAGTTTCTGAGAACAATAAAAATTAAGAGGATTTGTTGCCAGTAGACCTGCCCTCCAAAAAAAAAATGTTAAAAGAAGTTCTTTAGAAGGAAAAAACAAAACAAATATCTATCAGTCAGAAACTCAGAACTACATAAAGTAAGAAAGAAAATCAGAGACATGAAGGTAAATAAGAACTTTTCTTTTTCTTAATGGATCTAACAGATAACACTTTATTCAAAATACTATTACCAAGGATGCATTATATTATGTACACATCGGAAATGAAGGACAATGATGACACAAGAGATGGGAAGGAGAAATTAAATTTATTTTATTATTATAAGGTGCCTGATGTCAACAACAGCTTCAATCCACTGGACACAACAGATATCTATAGACTTTTTCATCAAGAACAGCAGAATACACATTCTTCCTAAGCTTGCGTGGAACATTTACCAAGACAGAACATATTTCTGGGCCGTGAATCACCTTAGTAAATTTAAAGTAATAGAAATCATACGATGTCTGTTCTGAGACAACAATGTAATGAAATTAGGATTCACTAACAGAATGAGAACTGGAAAATCCAAAAATAAGTGGAGATTGAATAGACTCCGAAATAATACATGGGTCAGAGAAAAAAACTGTAAGAAACATTTTTTGAACAATTTCTTCAACATTTATTTATTTTTTGAGAGACAGAGACAGAGCATGAGCAGGGGAGGGACAGAGAGAGAGAGGGAATCACAGAATCTGAAGCAGGCTCCAGGCTCTGAGCTGTCAGCACAGAGTCCGATGCGGGGCTGGAACTCCTCAACCACAAGATCATGACCGGAGCCAAAGTCAGATGCTCAACCAACTAAGCCACTCAGGAGCACTCCTGTGATTAACTTCTTTTTTTAATTTAATTAATTATTTTTTTATTTTTTATTTTTTAAATATTTATTTTATTTTCGAGAGAGAGAATGAGCAGGGGAGGGGCAGAGAGAGGGAGATACAGAATCCGAAGCAGGCTCCAGGCTCTGAGCTGTCAGCACAGAGCCCAATGCGAGGCTCGAACACACAAACTGTGAGATTGTGACCTGAGCTGAAGTCAGACGCTTAACCGACTGAGCCACCCAGGAGCCCCAACCATAAGAAACATTTTGAAAATATTTTGAAACACATGAAAATTAATTAAGACAACTTTTTAAAATGTGTGGGGTGCAGTAAAAGCAGTACTTAGAAGAAAATTTATGGCACTGAAGGCCTATATCAGAAAAGAAGAAAGATCTAAAATCAAGTACCTATGCTTCTGCCCCAGGAAACTAGAAAAAAAAAAAAAAGAGCAAATTAAATCCAAATTAAGTAGATCAGAATAAATAATAAAAATTAAAGAAGAAATCAATGATTTGAAAGCAGGAAATCAAGACAGAAGATCAATGAAACAAAAAGGTAGTTCTTAAAAAAACAAAATCAATAAAACCCATAAGCCTCTAGCCAGGGTAACTAAGAAAAAAAGGGAGGAAACAAATAACTAGTATCAGAAATCAAAGAGGGGGCGCCTGGGTGGCGCAGTCGGTTAAGCGTCCGACTTCAGCCAGGTCACGATCTCGCGGTCCAGGAGTTCGAGCCCCGCGTCGGGCTCTGGGCTGATGGCTCAGAGCCTGGAGCCTGTTTCCGATTCTGTGTCTCCCTCTCTCTCTGCCCCTCCCCCGTTCATGCTCTGTCTCTCTCTGTCCCAAAAATAAATAAACGTTGAAAAAAAATTAAAAAAAAAAAAAGAAATCAAAGAGGAAACATAGCTACAGATCTCATGGACATTAGTAAGATAATAAAGAAATACTATGAACAACTCTTATCCCACAAATTTGATAATGTAGATGAAATGAACCAATTTCTTGACTCTTACCATACCTTCCAACAACTGTGTTCCGTGATGTTTACCCAAAAGTATTTAAAAATTTGTACTGACACAGAGACCTACTCATGGATGCTTATAGCAGTTTTGTTCATACTTGCTCAAATTTGGAAGCACCCCAGATGCCATTCTGTAGGCAAGTGGCACATCCAGACAGTGGAATATTATTCAGCACTGAAAATAAATGAACTATCATGCCATGAAAAGCCATGAAGGAAACCTAAACTCATATTACTAAGGAAAAGATTCCCATCTGAAAATGCTACTTACTATATGATTTCAACTATATTACATTCTGGAAAAAAGCAAAAATATGGAGACAGTAAAATGATCAGTCTTTACAAGGGACTGACTGAGGGAGGGATGAACAGGCAGAACACAGAGGGTTTTTTAGGGTAGTGAAAATATGCTGGATGACACTTTAATGAAGGATACATGTCATTATACAATTTGTCCAAATTCACAGACTCACAACATCAAGATCATACTGTAATGTAAACTATGGGCTTTGGCTGATAACAATGTGTCAATGTAGGTTTATCAATTGTAACAAATATGCCACTCTGGTTGGAGATGTTGATAACAGGAGAGTACACACATGAGTGGGGGCAGGGACTATATGGGAAATCTCTGGACCTTCCCCTCAATTTTGATGTGAGCCTAAAACTGCTTTTAAAAGAGAAAATCTTAATTAATTAATCTATTTATTTAATTATTTAACTATTTATTTATTTATTTATTTATTTATTTATTTTAACGTTTATTTATTTTTGAGACAGAGAGAGACAGAGCATGAATGGGGGAGGGTCAGAGAGAGGGAGACACAGAATCTGAAACAGGCTCCAGGCTCTGAGCTGTCAGCACAGAGCCCGACGCGGGGCTCGAACCCACAGACCGCGAGATCATGACCTGAGCCGAAGTCGGCCGCTTAACCAACTGAGCCACCCAGGTGCCCCGAGAAAATCTTAATTTAAATGCAAAACTGAAAAATCCTTTAATTAAAAAAAAAAGCATTGTTTTCATTCCTTTTTCTGTGCTAAGTGATTCTCATAGAGTAAATTAATCCTCTATGTGTCCAATGAATGAGGTGCTCTTATTATCCTAATTTTAAAGATGAGGATATAAATATTTAGAAGGTCTTCATAATCTGGACAAGGTCATCCCTGTAATAAAGGGCAGTCTTAGTATCTGAACCCAGTGTTCTCTTACGCCAAACTGAAGCATTTAAACAATAAGCTACATTATTCATTTTCCTTGATATCTCCAATTTTTAAAATTCTTACAATATGTGTAATTTATCATCTCTTTACCTCTTTAGATGTATACATACCCTTGCCATCTCATTACACTTTCCTTCTAACTTTTGATGTCTTTATCCATGGCTTTCATATTTTGTTGGATGTTATTGAAAGCAAAAATTGGCACAATTTAACTTTCTCTGGCTTCCTGGAATGTGTTCTTGAGAAACGCACTCTGTCTTCTTTTTTATTATTACGTTGCTTTTCTTCTTTGTGTCTATTTAGTTAGTAAATAGATATTTCCCATTCAGTATTGATCTTTTTAAAAGTCATCTTCCCCTGGGTGTGATCTTCACCTTGGTGAAGTCCTACGTAAGCCTGTTCTCTGCTCACAGAGGGACATTCTTTCTACATTCCCTTCTCATCACTGTAGGCACAGTTGGACTATTCCCCTCAGAGCAACCTGCTCTGAGATATTGGTTCTGATTTTCAGCAAAGAGGGTAACTGAGATGTGGCCCCATGATGGCATCATTAGCAATTTTATTACCACATTTTCTCTTCTCCAAATGCAAAACAAAACCAAACCACAAAAAACAACCAAAAAAAAAAAAGCAAAACAAAAGTAAAAGTACCTTTAAAAGGGTGTCTTAAATGTTTCTGTGGGAGGTTTACATTTCCCCTTGCTTCCAGATGTGTGGGTAAATTTTTTGAAGTGTTTATATTTTCAAGACTTGAGTTCTGATAGAGCCATACAATTTTGTTATGTTTGGTTTGCTTTGGTTTTGCCTTGTTCAGCCATTTCTTTATTGGTTTTACTTAGTTCCAGCTGAGTGAGGGGCTTATGTGAGACTTGACTCAATTTCTACTAACCATTTCTATGAGGAAACTCTACCACTGCTCTGTTTCAGGCCTGAGGCGCCTCTGTCCCTGTGCTGAACTGAGTTCCAGGTAAACTATCTCCTTCTGTCCCTTCGCTGACAGCACCCCTCATCCCTATGCTCAGTTCAAGAGCATCGGTGAGGTTCGTGAGATTCTCAGTTCCTGCCAAAACAACCCCTTTCTGCAAGGAGAAGCCCTGCATTGATTTATTGAATTTTCTTTGAATTTGTCCCAAATTTATGCTGGTTCTGGAAGACACTTCTTGAATTTTAGGATGAGAATTTGGAACCTTCCCCAGTTTCAGCTTTCATTGCAATTACCAACAAAAAACAAAATTAAAAACAAAAACACAGCTATTGCTCATTTCATTCAGTTTTTGAGAAACAAATTCTACAAACTGCTTTTATATTATCATTTTTTTTTCCTGGAATGCACGTTATTTTTTTTTTTATGCAATGCATACCAAAGGTTTTAGCGAAGCTCGTATAGAATGCATACTTTAATGCACAGAACGGAGTATATAAAAGTAGACACTTACTTATCCATATTAGAATAATGGATCTCATTCTTCAAAGACTCCAAGTTGCTCCTTGGAGCTAAGTGAAGCTTAGGGAAATGCATTCAGCCATTCTGGTTGCAGGGACACTAGATTACATTACAGGCAACCCAGAGCCATCAGCCCTCTAAGTGGTCCTTCCATCCTGTAGAGACATAAAAACTAATGTGCTCTACTACTCACCTACTTTCTACCATTAGGTATTATGAGGTGCTAAGAAAAAGCTACTGGCAGCATCCCATCTTTCTTTGGTTTGGGATTAAAAGAATGGCAGAAATTCTATACATTCCGTGAAGGGCACCGGTATACATTTCTCAAGGTTGTACAAACTGTGTTGCAATGATCAGTTTATCTTGCATATATATAGCTTGGATATATTTTGAGAAAAATACAGAAAGCAATAAATATCAGCAAAAATTGTTTCACATGCAAATGTCCAGTTCTTTGCTATTGAGTATTTGTTGCGTATGCTTGAAACACTTCCAGAATTCATCCTGTTCGTAAGGTAGGCAATCACTCTATCAGTGAATACAGCTGCAGGTCTCTCACTTCTTCAGCCTCCATCCCTGCTTCCACCCAAGCCACTTGCAGAAGTGGTAAATGCATCAAACAGGCTGGGTACAGGCTTTGCAAGTGCCAAACTGCTAATTGTCAAGATCTTAAGAAAATGACCATTTTCTGTTATTATCCCCAGTGCGATATAAAAAGACTATGAAACAGGTTGCCTAATGTTTCCTACACATTGATTCATTCCAGCGTTAAAAGATGTGCCAAGGGAAAAACAAAATTCAATCAAACAAAGAAAGAACAAAAGAACATGTGTTAAAAGAGGGACTTCTGGCTAATTTTTACAGCGAAGCATAAAAATTCTCAAAATGTGTGTATGTGGGTAGGAGTACTGCATATTCATAGCACTCCATAGAGACTCTTCCTAAGCTTATCAAAAGCAACTATATTGTGCTTTTTCAAATAAGCGCATGTAAAGGGGACACTACAAAAAGGGAGAAAGATGTAAGAAATAAATGAAAGAGGAAAGTAGGTGAGAAAGAAATAATTAAATGGAAAAGAGTATTCCAGGAGAAACGATATTCAATAAAGAAATCCAAGAGCGACTTTAATGTATTCTGAACCACAGAATATTAACCATAATCTTATTTTTCTTCCCCTTGGGACCATGAAGTTGAGCAATATTCATGTCTTTCACAATTCCCATGCACTCTAAAACTTCAAATTCATTCACATGCTTCCAGAATACATGATTATGCAAATTAATCCTAGAACTGGCAAATTTTATATTATCTGAGGGTGACGTCATATGTTTGGTAAGACATCATCTTTCTTTGGATAGAAGGCAGGAGTATTAGATGCAGCCCTGGGGATAACTTTAAATGAGATATTATGAAGAGAATATAAGCAGTCATTATACATCTGAAACTTGGTTTACCAGTAGAATTAAATACGCAGTGACATGGACTTTGAAAAATGTCCAATATAATGACCTGACATCACCATCCTGTACGTATAATATGCTACCCCAACTGGAACATTTGATGAAAGCTATAGGTTGTAAACTACTGTTCATTACACTGAGTTTCTGAGGTACCAGAGACTGATGGAAGGAGCCAAAGTGCATTATTGCTCTTTGCTGGACCTTTGCATTTATTAGTCACGAGTCTGATGCTAATGGGATCTGCTCTTTTGTTGGATTGATGTTCAGGGTTAGATGGGCAGATGAGCTCCTGATCTTGACCAGAAATTATCTGCCCAGTGCCAATTAGAAGAGGGAAAGGGCAAGGTGGAGGTTGAACTTTAATACATGCTGAGGGTGCATGCTAAAACTCAATAAGATAATGCACTCTGTTCTTAAATTGACAAATTTACAGAGCGAAGAGCCTTTTCATTATCGTCTACCAAACAAATGTAAGCCACCCGGGTTTCTTTTCCTTTTTTTTTTTTTTAACTACTTTTAGGACATAAATTATTACTGTTAAATACAGATATTATTTCATACATTAAAAAAAATCTCTCTTATGCCATACAAATAACAAAAAGGAAAAGGTGTCACCCAATCATTTTTAACACATCCCTCAGAATACGTTTCCTCCTATAAGTAGCATTCAGTATAAACATAAACTTAATACTAGGGTAACAGATATACAAGAGAAAAAGAATAGAGTAGTATTTTTAAAAATGATACCTGTTCTTCTAAGATACCCTCTCATTGAGAAATTTTCCTGACTCCTCCTTCTATTTCAATGAGAACCACAGTTCTTGAAATTTATAGGAGGCATTCGTATTTACAAATAAGAATTACTTTTGAACAAAAGCAGTTAAGACTGCTGTTTACTTTTTTCTCAACTAAGTTTTCTAAATCATGTTCTAGGAAGCCAGAAGTATGCACATTGGGACATCCATTTATCTTATAAATATTATTATCTTCTCTATGCAAAGGTGAACTTTAAGATACACGAGGCATCATTTTTGTCCTTACATTTTTAGCTGGCATGCTATAGAGACAGCAACTTGTGTACACATGAGTAGAATGTAAGCTCTAAGTGACAAGTGACAAAAAAAGTTTACATTGTAAAACCTACTGGAGCTGACAAGGAATGATAACTTCTAACTCGGAGGGAGCAAAGATTGTTAATAAAGTTCTATGAGGGATGACTCAGATGTATGGATACACAGCGGCGCTGGAAAGGAGGGAAGAATACAAGGCAGCGTAGCAAGGCGACAAGTGTAAGGTTTTCACATGTGCCAGACTGGCTCGATTTTAGCACTTGTGTGACTAAAGTTAGTTTATCTGACATGTCTGAGCTTCCATATCTTCATCTGCAAAGTGGACATAACAAATCCAACTTCACAGAATTGCCGTGAAGGTGAAATGCAATCACGTGTGCAAAATGCTGGCCAGAATGGCTTACATGAAGCACTCAACCAATGGCAGATAATTTTTATGCTTCTGATGAATGTTATCATCATTTCAGGTAGTGACAAAAATCCTAGCAAAAATACAAACTTGAGCAAGCTCTGGGCAAAATTATCTCAATGGGTTTACTTCAAAGCGTGCTTTGAAATTATCTGTGGGCAATAAAATTGACAAAAGGGCTGGTTGAAATGAAAATTAGAAGATCTCTGAATGTTAGGATAAGGACACTGGGCATGCTCTTTTATCTATCCATGCCTGGCCTTGGGGGCAGGCATGGTGTTTTCTTTATGTAGTAGCTTTCGTCTGATTCAAATGAAATTTTCTGGTAGCCTCTGAACACTGGCAAGCAGATAAAAAATGTAAACTGAGTTGTGCTTTAGTGATATTATTACCTGGCAGCAATGTGTAGGAAAAAGCAGCGAAAAGAAAAGTGGAGTGCTGTGATAATGACTAAGGCTAATTGTAAATGTAAACTGTTTATCAGAACAATTATAGATCTGTGGTGGACATCAGAGAGATATTCAAAGAAATATCCCAAGATTTCACTAAAATAAGTCGTGTGACGGATACATGGGAGGAAGAATTGGGTAATACACTGAAGATTAAATCTGAGGGTCAAAGTGTCTTGGGTAGAAGATACGGTACATTAAATCTGAGATATGGTGAGTTTGTGTTACAACGTCAAGACACAACATTTTACCAGTTGGACAACCTCAAGAAAAGATTAGAGGTAAATAGTTAGAAAGCATTAGTGCAGAAGTAAAAGGAAAGAGCATGAGGAAGAAACCTTTGGTAGAATCCTGGATTCAGAGAGGAATTTAAAATGTCAAACAAAAGCATCATTAAGAGGCAATCTCAGACATTTGAAGGAACCAGAAATCTGAAGTTCTGAACCAAAAATCTTCAGTACAGAGGAGAAAAGATTCTGAAGACCAAAAATAAAACAAAACAAAAAGAAAAAAAAAACTAAAAACAAAAACAACAAAACCACAATTACTGAAAAAGTTGAGGCTCTTTGGAGACATTGGCTCAATAGTGACTTTTCTCTTGAAATAAGTTTCAATAAAAAAAGTAGAAATGGATGTTAGAATGCATGCAAGTGAAGGGGTGAATTCTGGAAAGAGAAACGATAAATGCTAATTATTATTTCCAGAAATTTACATAGAAAAAACAAAAATGTAGGATGAGAGCTTAAAAATAAAGCTTTTGTTGATTTTTATTTTTTCATCCAAGGGAAAACCTGAGTACAAAAAAGAAAGAGATAAACTGAAGTCAATTTAGGTTCTAATCCCAGATCCCAAAAGATACTGCTGAGGCTCAGTAGATTCATATAGAAATATAATTACCTACCTTGTTTGTCTCTAAAAACTTTAAGTTAATGTATGATCTTTTAAATTTACAAAATTAAAAAAAATAATTTATCATAGTGTAATTCACATACATTAAACATTATATTTAATTATATAGTTTCATAAGTTTCAAAAACACCAGCTCCACAATTAAGATAAAGAATACTTCTAACCCTGAAAGTCCTCTGGTGCCCTCATTATCCCAGCCCCTGACCACAGACAACCACTCACCTAGATTCTGTTACTATGGATAAGATTTATCTTTTCTACATTTTATATAAGTGATAGCATAAGTATTCATTGTTTCTGGTTTCTTTTTTTCAGCATAATGCTCATGAAATTTATCCATTCACTGGGTTTATGAATCATTACTTCCTTATTATTTCTGAATGGATTTCATCGTAGGAATAATAATGACAATTTATCCATTCAATGGTTAATGGGTATTTGAGAGTTTTCCAGTTTGGGGAATTTTAACAGAGCTACTATGAACATTCTTGCACACATTTCTGTATAGATGTATGTTTTAACTGAGAGCTCATTTACATAAAAGTTAAAAAAAAAAAAACACTCTCTTAGAAAACTGGAAAAGCAGGCATCTGGAGTCCAGCATTGGCTACTATATTTAGATGGGATATTAGTTTTCCAATTTATTAGATGCCGCTACCATACTCACATACGTACAAAATATTTCTTCAAGAGTTAGGTATGTATGCTCTTCAGACAATTAATTGCATGGCCCTGACTCTAGCCCTGACCCATCTTGAGTAGACAGTTGATGGGACAGGATAAACTGGCTTTAGCTGCAAGTATCTGTAGTTTACCATCTGCGTGCCTATCTCAAAACGATCGTAGAGTTTTAGAACCTGAATGGCAAAATGCCTCCCCTGAGTGATTAAATGGCTCTACGCTTACTATTCTAGGTCATCTGCTTCCTTGGTGAGACAGAAAGATCTTGAGCCTGGCTCTTTTCTCTCATCCATGCACATACTTTCAGCAGCCAAATTTCATTTGTAGGGGACTATTTCTATGGCAGCATGTGGGAGTATTTTTCCATCTGTTTCATGTAACTAAAAGAGGCACCCTCAGATTTTCCAGACCCTCGGAAAGAGGAATTCATCTACTGATTCCTTTCACTTTACAGAAATATTTGTTGGGTGGCAAGTCCTGCCTGAGAATCAGATCTGGCCCAATCTACAGAAATACTGCAATTGCGGATCCTTTACTGGTTCTCTTCTACAGTGGAGGGGAACCTGGATTATTTTGGAAGGCATTGTAAACTGCCCCTTTTCCTTAAATATAGATGGGCATAATTAGGGGCAAAAAAGCTACAGAAAAGAGAATTTAAACCATTCTTTACAAAAACGCAGAAGGTGTATCTCCGTGGCGGGCCTGCCTACAAAATATTTATAGGGTATGTTGTCTTCAGGAACTTTCCTTACACCAGTGTTTCAATCAACACATCTGGGTAGATAGATTGTTAACTGGATGGATGAAGGGGCAGATAGAAAGACACACGCACACATATTGGAGGCCTGGACCGCAAGAGCTACAACACCACTGGATCATTGAACCGAAGCCCCAACTTGGGGTATCCGCCAGGTTGGTTATGAGGAGAGAACAAAGAGGGGAGATCTTCTGAAGGCAGAAGATAAAATTCTCTGAAGTGGAAAAGAGAAGAGAGCTAGGCGGACAGACCTGCAAACAGCGAGCTAAGCCTTGGAAGTAGGGTTCAGGCATGAGGTGATTTTCGTGTTGTGTTTATGTGATCTTTCTTTTCATTTTAAAGTTGCTTTGATTTCGGCTCCAGCTCCTTATTTTTATTTCCCTTTAGTTAATCGCAGACTTCAGCGACATCTGATACACAGCTGTCTTGTGCAAGAGGTATGGACATAAATAGGGGAGGAAAAGTAACACGTTCATTTAGGACAACAGAAGGAAGGCAGCAGACAGGAGTTGCTTAAAGCGAATAATAGCGAAGAAGTTCCCAACTACAACCAGATCAAAGAAGGAAAGTCGGGAGGGGATTGACATGTGTAGTCAGATACAAGAAAAATGAAAAAAAGCAGGCCTTGATCCAGCAAAGCTCTTTTTCCTCAAATTCTTTGAAAGAAGGAGACCATTGGAAAAGAGGGAGAGGGGCAGGTTTTAGTTTAAACGGTTACATGTAGTTGACATACAACTTGTCTATGCAAGTCGGCTGGATTCCTTCCAGTTATTAATTAAATCAAATTCCATGGATTTGGAACGGACTCCTATTGCCTGCCTACGTTGCAATGTTCCACGTTTCGCTCAGAGGCAGTAGTATTGATTAAATGTATTTTATTTTCACTTATCACAAGTTTCATTTTAAAACAATTATTCTTTTTAAAAAATTTTTAATGTTTATTCATTTTTGAGAGACAGAGAGAGACAGAGTGTGAGTGGGGAAAGGGCAGACTGAGAGAGAGGGAGACAGAATCTGAAGCAGGTTCTAGGCTCTGAGCTGTCAGCACAGAGCCCAATGTGGGGCTCGAACCCACGAACTGGGAGATCATGACCTGAGCCGAGGTTGGATGCTTAAGCGACTGAGCCACCCAGCTACCCTCATAATTATTCTAAATAGGAAATATTTTATCTCATTTTCATAATCTATAAAACTCTGAAATAGTTGTATTCATTTGAATACTGTGATAATCAAACACATACTGAAATTGGGCATAAAGAGTTAGAGTTTGACAATACACAGCATAAAGTTGTTCTGCAGATTCATAAGAAATGAGTAAAAGGATTTTGATATTTAATGTTTCTGAGGGGGTGTCTTCATTCTAACTAGTGTCTTGTAACTAGAAGGTATCAGTGTCTTGGAAAGAGTTTTTGAAGGTATCTTTGATCATTTACCTTGGCAAGTTTGTCTTAGGAAGTATGGGTTAGTCAGACAGTAGAGAGTGATCATTAGTGAATTCGAATATTCATCTATCAATTTCAAGTTGTAGTTCCCTCATTGCCCTAAATCCACTTCAGAAATTTCTGGGAAAATTTTGGCACTTTTGACACGTTAGAAACTAGTTAAGATAAATTGAAGCATAGGAGGCAGAGGAGGTAAAACAGATTCTTATTTGTAATTCAGTCCAAATTAAGAATTTTCAGGTATATATTCTAAGCTAGTTTTTAACTTTTTAATGGACTTTTAACCTGTAAATCCTAAATAAAATAATAATGTATAAATCCCATTTGAGAACAAAGGCAATTCCTATATGTGAAATTACCTACAATTACAATCCTGACTACGAAAGAGATAGTTTGATTTGAATTAATAAAAGGGTTACGTTGTTCATATTATACGGGATTGTCTTAGTCTGTTTGGGCTGCTGTAACAAAAATACAAAAGACGGAGTGGCTTAAACACAAACACCTATTTCTCATAGCTGCGGAAGTTGGGAAGTCTAAGATCAAGGCACTTGCAGACTTGTTATCTGGTGAGGGCTGGTTTCCTAATTTATAGACCACTATCTCTTGGCATTGTCCTCACATGGGACAAGGGAGAACTCTTGTGTCTCCTTCTATATAAGAATCATTCATGAAAACTTTACCTTGTTGACCTCACGCTTTCCCAAATGCCCCACCTCCGAATACCATCATATTAGGGATTAGGATTTCAACATACAAATTTTGGGGGGAAATAACATTCACTCCATTGCAGGGCTTATACATGAATATTTATTCACATACATAACTAAATGTAAACTCATGTCAATATAAAAGCAAGTAAAATAAAGCATGCTAGTCTGCCTAATCAGGTAGATTATTTAATTCAGCATAAAATATTGTTAATTATTTTAACAATATCTTGTTATATTAAAATGGTAATTATTTAATTATGTTAAAATTTGTCCTTTCCCAATTGCTAATTGTTAATATATTTCATTTCAATTATTCACATGCACAGGCAAGGTTTTCATATCAATTTGAAATGGAAGAATGGTTTAAGATGAGGGCGACCACTTCTTGAAGAGCCATGTCAACAATGTGACAGTTTATTTAGGGAAAACCAAGAAAGAAGAATCAAATATAGAAATAGTTACGTGGAGTTAGTATTATTCGAGATCCTCAACTTCAGATAACCCTTTGTGTCATTGTGAGAGTCTATCTTTACTTTCCAACAATTCACAAGGCTGGTATGACCAATTTGACTTTGTGGCTCGTTCGGATTTCATAAACAGGAAGATGACAGGTTTCCACATACCGCTTCTAATACACAGAAAAGGCAAAATGCCCAGATGCACTACTTTGGAGGAAGACCAAGGCTTGAAATGTTGGCCCGTGACTATTAGCTTGCCATAATCATTGACTATTATTCAATGGCACTGGCTTCACTGTGCAAGACTCATTCAGAGAACCCCACCACTCTTCCTTGTTGCAATGAAATATTTTCTAAAATGAAGGGGGGGCAGCTGGGAGACCCATCAGAATTGCTGAGAAGGGGAGTGTGATAGGAACTTTTGTCACTGTTAGAAAGTGAGTGAGCTGTGACATTGAGTGGGCTGTGACATTGACTGAAATAGATTCACTCAGGGAGACAAGTTAGATATATCTTTGATCTTTTTATAAGCAGCTACATAGAAAAAAAATTAAGCAGCAGGAAAGGAGGGACAAGATAAAAGAAAGTGTCTTTTCAGTCTCTCTCTCCCTCTCTCTCTCTTAATTTTTACAACGTCCTGATTTTCCAACCTAGAGCTTTAAATATTTTTTGTAGCTACTTTCTTTGGAAACTGTCATCTTATAGTAATTTTGTATGTATTGAGCCTCTCAAGCTATGGATGCTTTATAAAGCTACAATGTAAATTTATTTCTCTCCATAATCCCTGTCACTTTCCTTGGATCCACATAAAAAGCAAGAGATGTAACATTTCATTATTAATTACAGCAACAGCAAGCTGGCTGTCAGAGTCAAACCCCAACACACTCCCCCCACCAAACTGCACAGCTTCCAGCCATTTACTCATTAAGCTGATGATGATGATGGAGTTTTTAAAACCTGCTGTCTGTAATGGACAGTAGGCCTTAAAAGTCTGTCATAAATTGCTCAATTGAGGAAATCAAATGGCAAAGGGAACGATCCAGCCTAAGAGCAAACAAATTGCACCATAAAAGAAAGTTGTGTCTTTAACTGAGCTTTCATTTCTACAAAGAATGCCAGGGCAGCGCTGTGACTATAAGTGGAGGCTGTGGGATTGTTTAACTGAGAATGGTTATTCACAGTAAAGGCGCTGAACACACAGGAAAGAAAAAAAATTAAAAGCAAACCAAGACAAAAGTACAAAAGCACCCTAAAGTGCCGGTTTTGTTTTTAAGATAATATGGTACTGGTGAGTAAAAATGACCAAATCAACTTTTTTAAAGTGTATTTTCCTTAACGCTTTAATAACAGACAACATAAGTTTTGAAAGCACATTTCAAGATGAACACAAATCAAGTTAAAGATCTAAGCATGTAGTTTTCTTTGCCATCTAGCAAGAAATTTTAAAAATGCACATGGATTTTGATCTTTTCCATTCAAACAATATTATTGAGTACCTATTATAGTCCAGCTTTTTTCTCACCTCCTCCCCAAACATGAAACATATGAGGATGAACTAAACTAAACTCACAAGCATGAACTAAACAGAAAACAGTCCTCTTCTGGAGGAGGGAAATAACAACAACAAAAAAAATATGTATAATACATAGGTAAGTTAAATGGTGTATCTGAAAGTGACAACTGATGAAAACAATAGGGAAAATAAAGTCTTGGGTAAGAGGAACTGGGAGGGCAGGAGTGGTGCTAGAAGAGAAGGGGACAAGTTCAACTGGAAGGGAAGATGTGAGCAACCACATTGGTAAGTGAGGGGGTTGGCAATCTAGATACTTGGAAGGCGAAGAGCTTTCCAAGTGGAATTATAAGCTCAAAAACTTGAATTTGCAGAGCACCTGGGTGGCTCAGTTGGTGAAGCATCCGACTTCATCCCAAGTCATGACCTCACGGTTCTTGAGTTCAAGCCCCCCCACCCCTCATCAGGCTCTGTGTTGACAGCCTGGAGCCTGGAGCCTGGATCCTGGAGCCTGGAGCCTGCTTTGGATTCTGTGTCTCCCTCTCTCTCTGACCCTCCCCCACCCAAGCTCTGCCTCTGTCTCTGTCTCTCTCTCAAAAATAAACATTAAAACAATTTAAAAAAATGAATTTGCAGGGCGCCTGGGTGGCTCAGTTGGTTAAGTGTTGGGATCTGGATTTCCAATCAGCTCGTGACCTTGCAATTCATGAGTTTGAGCCCCATGTTGGATTCTGTGCTGACAGCTTGGAGCCTGCTTGGGATTATCTCTCTCCCTCTCTCTCTACCCCTCCCCCACGTGCTCTCTTTCAAAAATAATAAACATTTTTAAAAAAATGAATTTGCTAAAAAAAGTGCACCTCCCAGATTTACTCAATAGAAACCTTGGTAAACATGGAGAATAGAAGAGTGGCTCCCTGTGTGGTCTCCCCATTGAAGCAGCTTTCTTATGTGGGTCGAGGCTCATCAAAGACTACTCACACCACTCTACAACAATTACATTCCCCAAACACCCTTTTAAAGGCCTATATCTGGCACCCAAAATATCATTAAAAAGAAGGATTGTATCTATTTGTGCACATGCTTATGTCAATGTTCAATTATATATACATAATAATCAACAATATATAAAGCTAATACGCCCACAGTCAATATGACTTCTTTACTCGTAATCACAGAAGAATTTCTCTGCCGTTGTGGTAGCATATTAATGAATTATTTTTATTTTTACTTTATTTTTTAAAATGTTTACTTATTTTTGAGAGATGGAGACAGTGAGTAGGGGAGGTGCAGAAAGAGGGGGACAGAGAATCCAAAGTGGGCTCTGTGCTGACAGCAGAAAGCTGGATGCAGGGCTGGAACTCATGAACTGTGAGATCATGAACCTGAGCTGAAGTCAGACACTCAACCAACTATCATTTGCTAGTCTGAATTATGAATGTTACTACATGAAACTCTCCTTAAGTTGACCTTCCAGTATAATTTGCTTGCTTTTCTAAAAGCCTCTTCCAACTCAGAACTTGCTTTACAACTTTTTAAGTCTTGACAACAACACAAATCCTATGAATTATAGGCTTTGCTTTCATATTTTGTATACTAATTGGCATTCAAATTTTAGTACACAGTTCTATATGGTCCAAAGTATATGACTATGCATGCAAATTATATTAGACAAGATCATAAAACTGATCTAATTCTGCATCTCTATGTAGGTTTTTTGAATCTCCTAGGACTGATATTCATTCATATATTTTCTCCCTCTCCCCCTCCCTCTGTCTCTCCCTCCCTCTTCCCCTCACCCCCTCCCTCTGGCTCCTTCCCTTCCTCTCTTTCTCTCTTTCTCTCTCTCCACCCAGCCCCCAACTCTGAGCAGTCTGCATGTTGCTTCAGGACATTTACTAAATATACTACTGCGTATTTCTCAGTGATTACTGACAATTAGACTCAATGACTATTCTCCTTTATTATAAGTTCCCCTTAACATTTGTGATTTTAATTGTGGAAAATAACCATGCACATTCATGGGTGTGTGCTCCTCTCAGTCTGTCCCGTCAATTTCCCAGGAGCAATTGGTGAGAATTAAATCTTCACCTAACTATTCTCCTTCCACTGTAATTGGTGGTATCTATTTTTAAAGTAAGGTCTGTTCTTGTGCTGTTATTTTATTTTGGTAATTTATTGAGAACCCATTGCCCAAAACAGGCACATGGGTGCTATAAATAAAGCAGTCTAATAATTGCTTGAACAAAACTGGGCCCAATGGACAGGCAATGAACTTGCATTAAGATTAGGTTAGAGATGTGTCTGTAATTTCTCTGAATAACCTTTTTAATTTATCTTTATGTACTGCTGTTCATTTCATAAAATTATAATCTTGATAGATACCAGCAATTTTGTTAAAACACAGAATTAAAGAAGCACAGTACTTGAGGGATATTGTTAAGTTGAAGATTTAAATTAAAAAAAAAAAGAAAGAAATGTGTGTTGATGAAAATGGTGTAGAGCTAGGGATGTTTCACGTTTCAAAAGCTTATTCCTTTTGTGGTAACTTTTATTTGCTATTTAAATTCAACTTAACCTTCCCTGTCCTCTAATACTAAAAATAGTGCTTGTGGTCTTGTATTGTTTCCATGCACAATTTAAACAAAATAATTTGGTGTTTTAGCTTGGCTCAGGAATTATAAGTTCTAAAGGTTACTCATTTACAAAAGGGCTTATATAACTCATCTGCAGTATGAAAATTTGAGAAATATGAAGAAAAGTATGGAAGCCTCATTATATTTAATTTTATAATACAAAATATAGGGAGATTAAAAACAATTATACTTATCAACCAATTCTGAACAATTTAAATGTTTTTTACAAGTAAATTCATTCAAATTTTATGTTATGAAAATCGTAGTTGTTTTTCCTTCTTAAAAATTGTTCCGAAAGTAGCTATATTGATGTTTTAAAAGAAATTAAACTTGGGGAAATTAAAATAAAATGAAAATAAATGTATTTCTTCTTTAGCAAAAAGTTCTTCATTATCTTTGAATTCAAGGTAATCCATTTATTTATTTATTTATTTATTTATTTATTTATTTATTTATTTATTGAATAATGGAATCTTTTTTAATATTAGGTTTTGAGGATCCTGGGAAGATGGCGGCGTAGGAGGATGCTGGGCTCACCGTGTCCGGCGGATTACATAGATTCCACCCACACCTGCCTAAATAACCCAGAAAACCACCAGAAGACTAGTGGAATGGAGTCTCCGGAGCCAAGCGCAGACGAGAGGCCCACGGAAGAGAGTAGGAAGGGTGGCGAGGTGGTGTGCGCTCCACGGACTGGTGGGAGGGTGTTGGGGCAGAGGGGCGGCCCTCCGGCCAAGCAGAGCCCCCGAGTCTGGCTTGCAAAAGCGGAGGGACCGGACGGAGTGTGTTCGGACAGCCAGCGGGACTTGACATCTGGAAGGTTATAAGCTAACAGCTCTGCTCCGAGAGTGGGAGAGCTAAAGGACAACGGGAGGGAGAGTTGTTGAGGCCCAGACGACAGATAGAGCTCAGTCTGGCGGGGAACAAAGGTGCTAGCCATCGCCATCCCCCTCCCCCATCCACCAGCCAAAATCCCAAAGGGAACTGGTTCCTGCCAGGGAACTTGCTTGCTCCTAGCAAACACCCAACGCTGTGCTTCTGCGGAGCCACCCCTCCGGCGATGGATCTGACTCCCTCCCAGTGCTGCAGGGCCCCTCCCGAAGTGGATATCCGAAGGAAAAGCGAGCTGAGCCTGCCCCTCCTGCCCCTGTGCACCTTGCCGATCCACCCCAGCTAATACGCCACATCCCCAGCACCACAAGCCTGGCAGTGTGCAAGTAGCCCAGACGGGCCACGCCACCCCACAGTGAATCCTGCCCCTAGGACAGGGGAAGAGAAGGCACACACCAGTCTGACTGTGGCCCCAGAGGTGGTCTGGGGGCAGACATCAGGGCTGACTGCGGCCCTGCCCACCAACGCAAGTTATTCAAGACAGCACAGGGGAAGTGCCCCACAGTCCGGCACCACTCCAGGGACTATCCAAAATGAAGAAAGGGAAGAATTCCCTTCAGAAAAACGTCCAGGAAATAACAACAGCTAACGAACTGATCAAAAACGATTTAAATATAACAGAAAGTGAGTTTAGAATAATAGTCATAAAATTAATTGCTGGGCTTGAAAACAGTATAAAGGACAACAGAGAATCTCTTGCTACAGAGATAAGGGACTAAGGAACAGCAAGGAGGGGGCTAAAAAATGCTATCAACGAGTTGCAAAATAAAATGGAGACAACTATGGCTCGGATTGAAGAGGCAGAGGAAGGAATAGGTGAACTAGAAGATAAAATTATGGAAAAAGAAGATGAAAAAAAGAGAGATGAAAAAGTCCAGGAGTATGAGGGGAAAATTAGAGAACTAAGTGATGCACTAAAGAGAAATAATATACGCATAATTGGTATCCCAGAGGAGGAAGAGAGAGGGAAAGGTGCTGAAGGTGTAATTGAAGAAATAATAGCTGAGAACTTCCTTGATCTGGGGAAGGAAAAAGGCATTGAAATCCAAGAGGCACAGAGAACTCCCCTCAGACATAACTTGAATCGATCTTCTGCATGACATATCATAGTGAAACTGGCAAAATACAAGGATAAAGAGAAAATTCTGAAAGCAGCTAGAGATAAACGTGCTCTAACATATAAAGGGAGACCTATAAGACACGTGACTGATCTGTCTACTGAAACTTGGCAGGCCAGAAAGGAATGGCAGGAGATCTTCAATGTGATCAACAGAAAAAATATGCAGCTGAGAATCCTTTATCCAGCAAGTCTGTCATTTAGAATAGAAGGAGAGATAAAGGTCTTCCGAAACAAACAAAAACTGAAGGAATTCATCACCACTAAACCAGCCCTACAAGAGATCCTAAGGGGGATCCTGTGAGACAAAGTACCAGAGACATTGCTACAAGCATGAAACCTACAGACATCACAATGACTCTAAACCCGTATCTTTCTATAATAACACTGAATCTAAATGGACTAAATATGCCAACCAAAAGACATAGGGTATCAGAATGGATAAAAAAAAACAAGACCCATCTATTTGCTGTCTACAAGAGACTCATTTTAGACCTGAGGACACCTTCAGACTGAGAGTGAGGGGATGGAGAACTATTTATCATGCCACTGGAAGTCAAAGAAAGCTGGAGTAGCCATACTTATATCAGACAAACTAGACTTTAAATTAAAGGCTGTAACAAGAGATGAAGAAGGGCATTATATAATAATCACAGGGTCTATCCATCAGGAAGAGCTGACAATTATAAATGTCTATGCGCCGAATACAGGAGCCCCCAAATATATAAAACAATTACTCACAAACATAAGCAACCTTATTGATAAGAATGTGGTAATTGCAGGGGACTTTAACACTCCACTTACAGAAATGGATAGATCATCTAGACACACGGTCAATAAAGAAACAAGGGCCCTGAATGACACATTGGATCAGATGGACTTGACAGATATATTTAGAACTCTGCATCCCAAAGCAACAGAATATACTTTCTTCTCGAGTGCACATGGAACATTCTCCAAGATAGATCACATACTGGGTCACAAAACAGCCCTTCATAAGTATACAAGAATTGAGATCATACCATGCATACTTTTGGACCACAATGCTATGAAGCTTGAAATCAACCACAGGAAAAAGTCTGGAAAACCTCCAAAAGCATGGAGGTTAAAGAACACCCTACTAAAGAATGAATGGGTCAACCAGGCAATTAGAGAAGAAATTAAAAAATATATGGAAACTAATGAAAATGATAATACAACAATCCAAACGCTTTGGGATGCAGTGAAGGCAGTCCTGAGAGGAAAATACATTGCAATCCAGGCCTATCTCAAGAAACAAGCAAAATCCCAAATACAAAATCTAACAGCACACCTAAAGGAAATAGAAGCAGAACAGCAAAGAGAGCCTAAACCCAGCAGAAGAAGAGAAATAATAAAGATCAGAGTAGAAATAAACAATATAGAATCCAAAAAAACTGTAGAGCAGATCAACGAAACCAAGAGTTGATTTTTTGAAAAAATAAACAAAATTGATAAACTTCTAGCCAGGCTTCTCAAAAAGAAAAGGGAAATGACCCAAACTGATAAATTCATGAATGAAAATGGAATTATTACAACCACCCCTCATGTTTTACCACCTTACATCTTTTACCCAAAGATGTAAAAGATCTGTATGCTGAAAACTATAGAAAGCTTATGAAGGAAATTGAAGAAGATATAAAGAAATGGAAAGACATTCCCTGCTCATGGATTGGAAAAATAAATATTGTCAAAATGTCAATACTACCCAAAGCTATCTACACATTCAATGCAAGCCCAATCAAAATTGCACCAGCATTCTTCTCAAAACTAGAACAAGCAATCCTAAAATTCATATGGAACCACAAAAGACCCCGAATAGCCAAAGTAATTTTGAAGAAGAAGACCAAAGCAGGAGGCATCACAATCCAAGACTTTAGCCTCTACTACAAAGCTGTCATCATCAAGACAGCATGGTATTGGCACAAAAACAGACACATAGACCAATGGAATAGAATAGAAACCCCAGAACTAGACCCACAAACGTATGGCCAACTCATCTTTGACAAAGCAGGAAAGAACATCCAATGGAAAAAGGACAGTCTCTTTAACAAATGGTGGTGGGAGAAATGGACAGCAACATGCAGAAGGTTGAAACTAGACCACTTTCTCACACCATTCACAAAAATAAACTCTAAATGGATAAAGGACCTGAATGTGAGACAGGAAACCATAAAAACCCTAGAGGAGAAAGCAGGAAAAGACCTCTCTGACCTCAGCCCTAGCAATGTCTTACTTGACACATCCCCAAAGGCAAGGGAATTAAAAGCAAAAATGAACTACTGGGACCTTATGAAGATAAAAAGCTTCTGCACAGCAAAGGAAACAACCAACAAAACTAAAAGGCAACCAACGGAATGGGAAAAGATATTTGCAAACGACATATCGGACAAATGGCTAGTATCCAAAATCTATAAAGAGCTCACCAAACTCCACACCCGAAAAACAAATAACCCAGTGAAGAAATGGGCAGAAAACATGAATAGACACTTCTCTAAAGAAGACATCCGGATGGCCAACAGGCACATGAAAAGATGTTCAGCGTCGCTCCTTATCAGGGAAATACAAATCAAAACCACATTCAGATATCACCTCATGCCAGTCAGAGTGGCCAAAATGAACAAATCAGGAGACTATAGATGCTGGAGAGGATGTGGAGAAACGGGAACCCTCTTGCACTGTTGGTGGGAATGCAAATTGGTGCAGCCACTCTGGAAAGCAGTGTGGAGGTTCCTCAAAAAATTAAAAATAGACCTACCCTATGACCCAGCAATAGCATTGCTAGGAATTTATCCAAGGGATACAGGAGTACTGATGCATAGGGGCACTTGTACACCAATGTTTATAGCAGCACTGTGAACAATAGCCAAATTATGGAAAGAGCCTAAATGTCCATCAACTGATGAATGGATAAAGAAATTGTGGTTTATATACAAAATGGAATACTACATGGCAATGAGAAAAAATGAAATATGGCCTTTTGTAGCAACGTGGATGGAACTGGAGAGTGTTATGCTAAGTGAAATAAGCCTTATAGAGAAAGACAGATACCATATGTTTTCACTCTTATGTGGATCCTGAGAAACTTAACAGAAACCCATGGGGGAGGGGAAGGAAGAAAAAAAAAAGAGGTTAGAGTGGAAGAGAGCCAAAGCATAAGAGACTCTTAAAAACTGAGAACAAACTGAGGGTGGATGGGGATGGGAGGGAGAGGAGGGTGGGTGATGGGTATTGAGGAGGGCACCTTTTGTGATGAGCACTGGGTGTTGTATGGAAACCAATTTGACAATAAACTTCATATATTGAAAATAAATAAATAAAACTTCATATATTGAAAATAAATAAATAAAATAAAATTAAGTTTAATTTTAAAATTAAGTTTAATTCAAGCAAAAGCATGCTTGAATATGAGTAAGATCAAACAGATTTTGAACCATTTCAACAAGAGCTGAATTTTAATATCCATGCAGACAAAAGCTGCAATTTGATATCTTGTTTCACTGTCAATTTATTCCTCTCCAATTTTTGACACGACAGATCCTTTATTTATGTTTTCCATTATTAACGTAAATATGTAAGATGCATCTATGCACACAGAGAGACTAGATATAAATGGAAATCTTGTCAATTAACCAATGTTGCTCATGTTGATATCAATCATAAACTAAATCCTACAGACAAAATAGGTAAGCAGACACTCTTTTACAACTTTTCTTTCCAAAATTTGAAGTTTTGGCAGAATCCGGTGTCATCTATTTTTCCCCTAGTATTACTTCCCTTCATTAAAATAATAACAGTAATAATAATAATAATAATAATACACAATAATGCTACTATTAATAATATTTCCGGAGGGTGAACAACACTGTGATTTATTAATTCAATCCTTACAATTTATTTAGTTATCAAAGTAATCTTCATATTAAACTACAACAAAAGGAGTGCACTGACCAGTTAATCTATGCTCTTTTATAAGTGAGTATTCAAAGCAGAAAGCCACGAAATAATTGGCAAAATTAGCTTCAATAGTTAAGAAGAGCCCGGGTGTTTCCACTGTAGGAAGTCTGCAGGAAGCGTGTGTGTTGCACAACTGTGTGATGAGGCATCTGCAGTAAGTGCCTACATCATGATTCCATTTAGCTGGTGTCATCACTCTGTGTCACTTTCATCCATCCCACAATTTGCACAAAGAGAAAGCAAACCACAACAGCTCTTTATGTTCTGGAAATGTATGGTAAACTGTCAGTTTGCCTTCTATAAAGTTGTTTATCTCAGGATTTTACTTGGCACAAAATTTCTCAATAAATGTTGCCCTCTTTTCCAAATGCAAAGGAAATCCCATTTATCGGTGGGGACTGCAGTGCTTATCAACATCAAAATGGAGACAGCTTAATTTCTCAGATTAGCATTTGGCTTAAACCAGCAAAAGATTCCTAAGAAATTACTGTTAATATACTTAAAAGTATCCAAATTCTCTGTCTTCCTCCCATCAGTCCGAAATATAAGCCAAGGCCATGTGGCCGCATCTTAATCACGTATGAGCTTGAGAGCTCTCCGTTGAAAGCCTCTTTCAGTTCATAGATATGAGAGATTGTAATATTTTAACATTTCCTCCTGCCAAGTCGTTAAGCAATAAAATGATCTTGGCACTTTCCTGCCAGTTCATCATGAAGAACTACTTTAGTTTTGCTTAGTCTCTTGATGAAACAAATGGAAGGCAGCTGCACCAAATGGCCTTTCAGAAACATGTTGCCAAACAAATCCCTGGAACTTTCACCCCTTTGCATGGCTAATGGAGATGGCTTGAAGCAGAGAAACATACATATGTATCGGTGTAGAAAATCAAGGCTTAAATATTAGTGATTAAAATCATACAACTCTCTGCTCATAATTCTAGTGTCATGCTCTTGTCCTACATTACCTTTATCCAAGATAAATATGTGATGATTTCTCAGCTACAGATATATTTTTCACACTCCAGCACACTAATCCCACTATGTATGTTAAATTAAATACATATTTCTGCTTAGTATTTGATTAATTTTTAAAGTTTTGATCACACAAGTAATGCCAAAAGTTATGCTGGATGGATAATTTCAAACAAGAGAGAGGCATAAAGAGTTATATAAAGAAAAGACTTACCGGTCTAGTTTCACATATGTCCAATCATATTTTGGTATGTATTTTTTAGATCATTCTCTGCATATGAGTGTCTGTCTATGTGTATTTGTGCATGCATGTGTGTGCATATTTAAGCTAAGAATCTTATTCTACGTATTTACAGCAAAAATCAACATATTTCTTTATTACTGTTATTATTTTTATTAAAATTGGATCAGATCTTAAGTCCCCAACATGCCATTATGTGAATTAAATTCTCACCTCTTATCTCAGAGGAGTCAGAAAGTCACAAAAGTCTTTTTAAAAATGTTAATTTTAATTCCAGTGTAGTTAACATACATATAGCATTATATTAGTTTCAGGTAGACAATACAGTGATTTGACAATTCGATGCATTACTCCGTGCTCATCATGGTAAGTGTACTCTTAATCCTCATTGCCTACTTCACTCATTCCCTCTGCCCACCTCCCCTCTGGCATCCATCAGTTTGTTTTCTATAGTTACAAGTCAGTTTCTGGTTTGCCTCTCTCTCTCTCTCTCTTTCCCCTTTGCTCATCTATTTTCTTAAATTCTACATATGAGTGAAATCACATGGTATGGCATCTGTCTTTCTCTGACTGACAAAAGTCCCAAAAGTCTTGATCAGAACAGAATGTTTTTGGGAGAGCCTTCCAGGGTTAGAACACGCAGGTCATCAAGGACATGTTCTCCATGCAAATTTACATCATCCCACGAACTGGCTGCCAATTCATGGACACCTGTTCTATACAGATCGTACTTTCTCCTGCTGCAGAGAGTTTGCAAGTGCTGTTCCTTCAGCCTGCCCTCCTCACTCTCCAGCAATTGCACCCAGCCAGGTCTTTCTCACCTTTAATCTCAGCTTGAAAGCACAGAGCTTTCTTATGTAGGCTTTATCAACCCACATGAAGTTAGGGATTGCCCCCTAGTAGGCAACATGACACTTTGTATACTTCATAACGCTTCTCAGACTTGTTTTTGCTCAATCTGTGCTCCCACATTAAAGTATGATCTCCATGAGAGCAAGGCATAGTGCCAGACATGTATTCCTTAACAGAATACATATTTATTGAACATCTACTATGGTGAAGCAAGCAACATGCCAGCTGGTAAGGATAGAGTGATATATCCAATGGCACGATTCTCTTTGTCATTGACCTTACCTTTGAGGCAGATGTGAACAAAACGTCACACAATTAAATACTTAATTAAAATAGTGGTAACATCTTAGAAGGGAAAGTATATAAGTTCCATGTGAGTATAGGCAGCAAGTCTGCTGAGAGAGGGGGGTATTTAGGGATGCGCCCAGGAAGGATCACATTTAAGTTGAGACCTGAAGAGTCATTAGGACTTTATAAGGAGAAGCTTAGCTCCTTAGTGGAATTGGAAGGTGTGTTGAGTAAAGAGCTTAGTGAGCAACAAGTGATGGATAGATATTGAAGAGGAACGAGAGACTGAGGCAAGGCTGGTCAGCAAGGCTTTACATCATCCTCCTGCATGCTAATCTTCTCTGTATTGCTCGAATTTTAGTATACGTGCTGCCAAAGTGAGAACAGCAAGGTTCTTACATTATTGAATATTTTCATATGTTTCCTAAGAATACTGGGAAGCTATTAAGCACTATCAAGCAGGTGAGTGATATATCTGCAGCTGGACTATCCGAGAATTCGGGCAATATGGTGAAAACGAAGAGAATAGAAATAGAAGATATTTTGATGTTAGGTAATACGAGTAGTTAGTGACTGTCGAATATGAAGGGCCTGGGTGAAGAAGATAAAGTAAAAGAAAAATCTTTTAAAAGATTTTTCTTTAAAGTAAAAGAAAAAAGAAGATAAAGTAAAAAAAAAAAAGAAGTAGGTAACACTCATATAGCACTTGTTAATACCTATCAGTATTTGAAGGGTTTCTCATTTATTAGTTCATTTACGTCTTGCAATAACCTTACAAAGTGGCACTGTCATTACTCCAATACCACAGATAGTGAAGTGCAGAGATATGAAATAACTTGCCCGAAGTATCATTAGTCACTCTGCCATTTAGTAGATCTGGTACTCAAAGTCTAGTGGTTTGGCTCTAGAACGTATCCCTTAAACACTGCCTCCAGGTTTTACGGAATGAGAAACCAAGTGGATGGGAGTGCCATAAACTGAAGCAGGGAACACTGATGGAGCACATCTGGCTTAAAGTATGAGGCTTGAGTTTTGGGCATGCTGACACTGAGGTCCTTCTGCGATGTGCAAGTGGAGGCGGTAGGTATTGCCAGGTGGAACGTGAGCAGGAGGTATCATTCTAAAGCCATGGGATAAATTAGGTCTGTCAGAGTTACACCATGCAGTATAAGAAGAGAAAGGCTGAGTCTGTGCGGCATAAAGGAAGAGGGACTGGAGTAGGACTCTTACGAAGAACTGCCTCCTGAGTGGCAGGAAAAGAGAAAAATGGGAAAAGGCTGTCACAGAGCCAAAGAAGACCTTTGTCCAGAAAGGGACCCTCCACTGGTACCTTGTAGGTTCCAAGCATACTTACTGACTTATTGATTGTTCATTAAGCTACATTTGAACATATATATATATATATATATATATATATATATATATATACACACACACACACATATATATATATACTTTTACTACAGTGTTCTCAGATCACTTCTGTTCATGCATAAATCTATGATCGTGATCTATAAAATATAAGTCCCTTTATCTAACTTAGTAAGAGCACAGTTTTAGAAAATAATAAATCATTTTCTCTAAAAACATAATATGTTCTTTTCCTTCTGCATCCGCTAAGTGATTCAGAAATATACTTGGTTTCTAAGATATAAATAGCAATAAATCTTGAAAATCATTGGTTGAAGTCCAATACATTTCCAAAAAATAAACAGATTCAATTGAATGTCAATCTTATCCAACTAATACTTGAAAAGGATCTTTGATTTATAGTACCGGCAGGCTACACCATTTTAATTAATTTACTACTGATGATAATAACATTATTTATAATTTTATATGCAAGTATAATGGAGACACAGATATAAACTCTTTCAATTATTTTTGTCCTCATGGTCAATGCCCCATAGTCCAAAATTTAATTAAAATTTTTGCATTAATGGAAAAATTGAAAATTGGAATTCAAGTGTGCAGTGTTTTTTATTTGTTACAAAGAGGTATCTGCCCTATAACCAATTTTAACCAATTATAATGCTCTACTTATTTGGATTAATAAGAATTATATGAATATTTTTTCTCAACACCCAACATTTTTATAAGGTGAAAGTGGCAATCTGCCCACTTCATAGTGGTACCAAGAGTCTGATATCAGGTATGCATTTATATGACAGAAACAGCTCAAAAAACAGCCAAAATTAAATTTATGTAATTAAACATATCGATTCAGAATGGGGTGTTAGGTAGATTTTATGGAAAACGTAAATAAATACATTGCAATTCTACTTAAATTGAGTTAAATTGACCCGACATCAAAAACATGTGATTGTCTGATATAGCCACTTCACGGGATTGTAAATTCCTCCCTGAAAATATTTTTAATTTTTTTATCTTGATCTCCCAAAGAGCACATAGAACATGTATGCAGGGAAACGTGGCTGCTCCTCAGCTAATGTTCCTCCATTTGAAGACATACAGGAATAGCTGGGTCAATATCTTTTTTGTGATTAAAAAGTTTCAGAGAAATTTTATTGAAATACTTGATGTGCTTATGAAGTATTTTTAAAGTTAGTTTAAGTAGCAGTACCTGGGTAGCTCAGTTGGTTAAGTGTCTGACTTCAGCTTAGGTCATGATCTTTTGGTTTGTGGGTTCAAGCCCCAATTTGGGCTCTGTGTTGACAGCTCAGAGCCTAGAGCCTGCTTCAGATTCTGTGTCTCCCTCTCTCTCTGCCCCTCCCCCACTTTCTCTCTCTCTCTCTCTCTCTCTCTCAAAACAAAACAAACAAAAAACCTGCATTAAATAAAAAATTAAATATTAGCTTAAGTAAAAATTTTAAACATATAATTTAATATTTTATCTAGATTCCTGGAAAAATTAATCACAAACACAGCTAAGAAAAAGAAATACCCTAAGAAATCACAAACACAGCTAAGAAAAAGAAATACCCTAAGAAAAAGAAACACCCTAAAAACGTACATCTTGTATTTTACCACATAACATCCAATGTTTCATAAATGCCAGAGACATATATATGTGTGTGTATATATATATATAGATATATATAGATATAGATATATACATATACATATACATATACATACACACACACACACACACACACACACAATTATACACTTCCAATTATCCACTCACTACTGTGCCACCATTTTATTTCTTTCTTCCAGGTCATGACCACAAGCTGTTGAACAAATACTGAGGTTTCTTCTCTATTTCCTTAAAATTTATAGAACTCGTGCATTATTTCTAATCTAAGAATCGGCAAACTGTTGACTTTCCCTTATAAACATATGGGACAGCCTCTCATCCCATCCCACATTGCACGTTAGGACCCACCTTAGGGCAGGCCACCACCCTCTGTCACTTGAATTACTACAGTGGTTTCCTAAATTGTCAACTGCTCTTGCTCCTTAAAATAATTTCTTCCAACCACAGCCAGTAATTATTTAAAAACGTAAATCAGATTATGTGCTCCCTGCTTGCCTCCCCCCATTAGCATCCTTTCACACTTGTAACGAGAGATTCAGCAATTTTTCATGGTAGCTAACGGAGTATAAGATCCAGGTTGTGCCTGTGTCTCTGAATTGAATTCCCTCCTGTGCTCCAGTGCTGCTGACCTTCTTCCTATTTATTTAACAGGTCAGGCTTTTCCTGCCTCATGACAGTGACTTTTTTCTGCCCTCTGCCAAAAAAAAAAAAAAAAAAAAAAAAAGGAAAAGAAAACAACCCCCCCCAAAAACCCTCTTTCAAATCAGTTTATTAAGGCTTCTCCTCAAATACCCTCTTCAAAGAGCCTGTCACTCATCTTGTTCTAGTTTTCATTTTGTTATCAGTACTTACTATCATATCGGATCTATTTTCCTTCCTAAGAATTCTCTCCCTTGCTGGAATGCAAGCTCCTTAAAATCAGACTTTTTTCCTTCCTTTTTTTTTTTTTTGTTATTGTTGTATGCATCCCAACATGATGAAAGATCAGTAAAGACTTCTTTAAAAAAAAAAAGTTTATTTATTTTTATAAGACTGAGAGCACAGTCTGGGGAGGGGCAGAGAGAGAGATGGAGACATGGAATCTGAGGCAGGGGTTCAAGGCTCTGGGCCTTCAGCACAGAGCGCCACAAAGAGCATGATCTTACAAACCTCAAGATCATGACCTGAGAAGTCAGACGCCATCCAGGCACTCTGATCATTAAAGACTTCTGATTGTTCTGTCCTGGGACAGCCCTTACTACTATTCTCCAATTTTAAAAAATGGCAACCTTTTCATACTTTAAGCTATAATTTTGGACATTTTTACAAAGTAAAATATAAAATTAGAAACAGGTATTACCTTATTCAAATGGTAATCCTTTTTATTCAAATCACCTTAATTCAGATGGTAATCATTTTTTTACTTTTCTTATTATGTATGCATTGAGTGTCAATTGAAATTATTGCATTATTCAGATTTCATGAAATTTACAACTTAGGTAATTTTTCAATAGTAGCTGGTCAAATAAACTATATATTTTTTCAAATCAAACCAGATTATGGAAATCTTATAAAATTTAACTGAATTTCCAGGTAGGAAGGCTATGTTTATATTCTAGAAAAAGGACTAAAATCCTATAGCTAGCTTGAAGCGTAGAGGAAGATGCTAAAACTCTAAGCTTCAAATTCCTTACCTAAAGAGTTGGGGACTCTGGGAACATAACAACTTACTTTTTTTTTACTTCTTCTTCTTCTTCTTCTTCTTCTTCTTCTTCTTCTTCTTCTTCTTCTTCTTCTTCTTTTACATAATCTCTACATACAACATGGGGCTCAAACTCACAACCCTGAGATCAAGAGTCCCATGCTCTACTGACTGAGCCAGCCAGGCACCCCAGGAACATGGTAACTTAAATTCAGTTTTCTTCAATCCCACGTCAAAAGAGTCACCCTTTGTGAGAAAATGGCTAACACTGTTTTTGGTAAAATAATATATTAAAAATCATATATACACAATTAAGTAAAATTATGTATACATATGTGTAAATATACACATATAGTATACACAATTAAGATATTAAAATTTACCCAAGGCCATAAACTAGTTATTACAGAGCTATGATGATATCACGTTGTCCTTTCAGGAGGTCTCTGTTGTTTCCATTATATTATTCAGCTTATTTCATGAAGGAGGTTTGAAACTGTTTACTAAAATATTATAAGTGATGGCGACCTAGACTATCACCTTGATTCTGACAGGTACTGAACAAATTCACACCAACTATAAACAAGTAAAACTTTAAATTAGTTATTCCCATTGTGATGCTTTTGCCCATGATGTGTTGTTATAAATCCTTATTCTCTAACTCTTCCTAAAAATAAATACACTTGTGTATGCATTTCTAAAACCACTCAGAAGGCACAGGGATAGAGACAAAGGAAGAAGGAGATGGGAATGGGGCCTAATGGTAAAATGAACATGAAAATATTCTGTACGTATTTCACTTCTAAAATAGTATAAATGACAGCAGAAAATACTTTGTTGAATCACGACAGTGTCAAGACAGTCACATAGTAGGGATACAATGGCATGAAATAAAATTTTTGACAGAATGAAACAACTGATTTGAAGGAATTACTTATCAAACTCAGATGAGCAAGGAAGGAGAAGATCTAAGAGTTGAGACTATAAGTATAAAATTTCTGAAGCACAACATAGTTCAGAAATTCAATCTGAATATATTCCAATTCAGTGCCTTTCAATAGATACACAGTGATTGCCAACCTCCTTTCATCATACAAACAAAACAAAACAAAACAAAATTTAAAAACCCTCTTACCATTTATACATTTTTCAAACATGAAAATGTGCCTGAATTATACAGGCACACTCAAATATGATTCTAGTGACTGCAAACACTTATAAATGACATGCAAAGCTCTCAGTATATTTTTAACACTAGAATTCCAATCAATATTTGTTAATGAAGTAGGCAGCAACCCAAAAACATACTCCTAGTGGCCATTATAACCTGTTTATGATACATTTAAGTTTTTAATCTTGCAGCAATGTAAATGAAATACATATGATGTGCCTTATATTAAATAGGGATATAACATCACCTTAAAAATGTTCATCTACTATTGATAAATCCAGAAAATCATTCTTGTGATAGGTATTTTAATGTTTTCCCTTATATCAATCAGTGTTATATTTTCAACTTTTCATACAGTTTAACAACAGCTTGAATAAAGGACTTAGAGAGTTTACAAAATGAGTACATATTTTGTATAATTGTTTAAAAAAATTTTAATGTTTATTATTTATTTTTGAAAGGGAGAGAGACAGAGTGCGAGTGGGGTAGGGGCATGGAGAGAAGGAGACACAGAATCCAAAGCAGGCTCCAGGCTCCGAGCTGTCAGCCCAGAGCCCGACGTGGGACCCGAACTCACAAACTGCAAGATCATGACCTGAGCCGAAGCCGGACGCTTAACTGACTGAGGCACCGAGGCACCCCTTGTATAATTGTTTTAAAAAAGAAGGCATAGTCACAGTCATTGGATAACAAAATGTTATGTTATGTTGAAAATGCCCCTAAGTTCATAGTTTGATTTTAAGATTTCTTTATATAGCTAAAAGCTAATTATATATTCAAAGTGGGAAGATTTGTGGTTTTGCTCTTATAGTAAAGCAGTGCTGATATGGGTCCTTCCTTGAATAGTTAGATCATCTACTTTGGATCACTTGAAAGCAACAACCTCCTGGGAGGCTGTGAATTTTCTATTTACACACACACACATAAACAAGCCATGACCATATGAAATAAAGCTAGCTCAGCCATAACCTCAGGGAGGTCCAGAAATAATGTTTAACTGCAAATGCGTATGTATAATAAATGTATCTAGAGATACATTTTTACAATATTATTTCTCCAAATGTGTTCTTATGAAAAGTTAACTTCCTGTATCCAAGTCTTAGTTTCCCAGAAATTCATTTATTGTAAAAATTAGGTAATATCTTATTCCCATACTCATTATTGTTCATTATTTTGTACCCTATTTTTATTCCAAAAAGATCTTTCAGTGAAATTTCATTCCAGGGCCATTTTCTTAGTGAACCACTGTTATTTTATGAGCAATTGCCTTTTTTTTTTTTTTTAATCTCAAGTTGCAGGTTAGGCATGTGTCAACAACTTTTCATCCCAGTGATAATATTTTCTGGTTCCCTGTTGATGATGTTTGTTTTCCCTTCACCTGTCCTCCACTCAATGTGAAAATCCAAGGTAAACTGTTAACGAGGTAGATTTTCATAAGTCAGATCTGCCCTATCAAGCAGAATGGTGGAAATACGATCACCAGGATTTGCCCTATCAAGAACAAAATAATAGAAATCACTAGGAACAGGAATTCGTTATTAATAAAAAGTGCCTAATCCTTTTTAGTGATTATTATGAATAGCATCTATCAGGCAGGAATAAGGATAATCCCTGGTTCAATCTTAGAGATACATGATTTCTGGTTTTCCATCCTGGCTGTCTTATACCCCCAATTTCTACCCTCAAATCCACAAATCATGTTCTTTTTCTCTGTTCTTTCATTTCCTAACTGGTACATCAGCTCCTCTGGGGTTTTGTTTCTATACAGCTCCCTTTTCATCACCACCACCTACAAATCTAGCAAGTACTAAATACTTGTCTTGTGGCTGGAAGCGGATGGTTGCATGGATTTTGTTATGTCAACTGCCTACACCTTTGAGCCTCACCCGTCACTACTGCTACTTCTATAACTAAAAACCACAATTTATTAAGCATTTGCTATATTTCAGACATCACTTTAAGTTCTTTACTTACATTGTCTCATTTAGAGCTCACGGCTTTTGTGCCCTATATATAGCCACTGTCTATATTCTTTCACTGAAATTATATGGATTTTGGTTCATTTTCACTTACTTTTATTTATTTTAATTTTCTCCAGCTTTATTGAAGTATAATTGACACATAACATTGTGTAAGTGTAAGGTGTACGGTGTGTTGATTTGGCAAAGTAATTACCACCATAGTACTAACATTTTGAAAATGACTATTACCATATAGCAGTGATAGAAATGCATTTGAGGATGTCTGTATTAGTTTCCTCGAACTGCCATAACAAATTGCCACAAACTTGGTGGCTTTCAATAACAGAAATATGTTTTCTCACAGTTGAGTAAGCCAGAAGGCTAAAACCAAGGTGTCAGCAAAGTCGGTTTCTTCTGGAGGCTCTTAAAGGAAAGTCTGTTTCACATCTTTCTCCTAGCTTCTGGTGATTACCAGCAATTCTTGGTGTTCCTGGGTTTACAGCTACGTCACTCCAATACCTAACCTGTCATCACATGGCCTTCTTCCTATTGTGGCTCCATCGTGTCTCTGTATCCAAATGTGCTTCTCTTTTATTTTTTAAAGACACTAAGTATCAGATTGAGGGCTCCCCCTAATCCATTATGACCTGATGTTAACTTGATTATATCTGCAAATACCTTATTTCCAAGTAAGTTCACCCTCACAGGCATTAGGGAGTAGGACATGAACATACCTTTTGAGGTGACAAAATTCAACCCAGTGCAATGTCTGATTTCAAACTGCATACTCAGTTATATAGTACGCTGTGCCATAGTACAGGATGTCTCCTTTTTAAAGTCCTGCCATGGTCTCTACCATAATGCTTTGCCATATTTATTTCATGTGCCTTCAAGCCATCATTAACAAGAATTTGAAAAAAAAATCTCACATTGTACAATCATTCAGCTAACTCGAAATAAGCAATGTTCTCCATGACTGTCTAGTTCTGTTTCATTCTGCCTTGTGACCTCTAGGAAACTCTCTGACTTGACTTTTAGTAGAGTGTCCAAAGCTACCACACATCTGATTTGATGATCTCCAAACTCAATAGACTGTAAGTCAGTAAGTAAACAAAACCACTTTTATTAATTTTTAAATAATTTATTTATAGGGATGCCTGGGTGGCTCAGCTGGTTAAGTGTCCAACTGTGGCTCAGGTCATGCGCTCATGGTTCTTAAGTTCGAGGCCCGTGTCGGGCTCTGTGCCGACAGCTCAGAGCCTGGAGCCTGCTTCGGATTCTGTGTCTCCCTCTCTCTCTGCTTCTCCCTCACTTGCTCTCTGCGTCTCTTTCTCTCAAAAATAAATAAACATTAAACAAATAATTCATTTATAAATTCATTTTTCAATAAATCCTTCCTTGAAATACATACAACACATACACGCAAACACACCAATGACCCTTGACTTAAAACTTTAGAGATATCTTTATCTCTTTATATCTGCTTATTTCTGTTTGTAAAATTTTTTTAATCAGTTCTCTCCATTCTTTTTTGATATGCTTAACTTCCCTGTCTACTCTGGCTTTCTTACCTGACAAATACAATTAATTACTCACAAAGTTAGGTAATATATACTACATATTTTAAAACTCATTTGTTTTACTACTTTACACATATCAGTCTTGCCTTCTGAAAAGAAAGTAAGCCCTTCAGAGTCAATTACATAATATCACATCCTTATGATTGTTCATCCCACCATACTATGCATTTAGTACTCAATAGCTGTTCATATGCATAACAAGCATAACTTATATGAATATATCATTTAATTTATGTATTGCTATGTTTGCTATTAGTTATCAGAGGCAACTGTAATTTTTTAAGAACTTAAGAAAAATAAAATCTCCTCTAGGTGTGGCGTGGCCAAGGCAAACTGAATTAGTCTTTTTTGTTTACTAAATTACAGATAAAAACCTTTCCAGGCAAAAGGGTTACAAGGCAGACAGAGCAGTGCCTAGTTAGATCTAAGAGAGCTGCACATTTGCTAGTTCCTTGGGTAGCAAAAAAGTGGTACCCTCTACATAGTCAAGTCAGAAAAACAGACCAGCTTTGGTAGGCTCTAGCTCAAGAGCATGTGGCTTGGTGATAGAAGCAGAGATGGCATTTTAACCTTGAAGGCTCCTTCCACAAGATGCCAGCGTGCAATGCACACACAGAACAACCATACAGGCGGGCCTGGTTTAGGCTCAAAGAATGAAGTTCTCTAGTAAGGAAATGTGATTTTAGCACTTCACATAAGTACTTAATGTGTGTTTAGCACTTACTGTATTTTAGTGCCTTATGAGAACTAATCCATTTAGTATTGATTCCTACCATATGAATCTATACATACACATACACGTGTTACTTATGTGGAAACCAAGGCACAGATAGGTTACACGACTTGCCAGAGGTCACACAGCCTTTCTGGTTTCAAATCTGGCTTCAGATACCGAAACCCTGTTCATGAACACTGTACTGTCTCTAAATTGATGGAAGGAAATCTGTTGAAGGAAAGTAAAATAAATTTAAGATCCTGGATCCACTGACAAAAGGGATAAGAAGCAATAATAAGAGACATTATTAAGTCAAGGAACTCACTTTGGTAAATAATGGCTTACAGCATCATAGGCTTTTGATAGGATTTATTTAAAAAAAAAAAAAAAAAATATATATATATATATATATATATATATATATATAACCAATTGGACAATAAATTTCATATATTGAAAAAAAATAAAGTAAAATATTTAGTTTAAAAAATAAAAAGTAAAATAAAAAATTATATATATATATATATATATATATATATATATATATATATAGTTAAGAAACTATTCCGTGGGTTTTAACCATCTTAGCAGTTTTTGTATTAAGATAAACTCTTTTCTCCCTAAAGTTTTTTTTTTAAGTTTATTTATTTATTTTGAGAGAGACAGAGACCGAGACAGAGAGCAGAGAGAGAGAGGGAGAGAAAGAATCCCAAGCAGTCTCCGTGTTATTGTCAGTGCAGAGCCTGACACAGGGCTCAACATGGAGCTCTATCTCAGGAACCATGAGATCATGACATGAGCTGAAGTCAAGAGTTGGATGCTAATTAACCAACTGAGGCACGCAGGTGCCCCTCTCCAAAGTTTACATCAAAGAAAGGGTTAGCCCTTTGTTTTGTTTTGCTTTTTTCCACCGCCAATAATTTTGATTTCCAAGCAGTGAAACAAGTAATTCCCAAATTAAAAGCTTGTTAGACCTTAGCTAAAATACATAACATTAGTAGATTCTAATTTTCCTAATTGTAGAGAAAACAATTTTAAAAGTAATTTTCCCTTCAGAAACCATTCCAAGAGTGAAGATTAAATATGCAGAGAGACTATGATTTAATTTAAAAAATAAAGGAACAACAGCTTTTAATGGAGTGTAAGTGAAAACAGTTGAAGTCGATATATTTAATTATTAGGATTTTGTTGTATATTTTTAGCCACATAAAAAGACTTGAAAAATAATGTGTTTCCAGTTTATATAGCACCAGATCTGATAGTCTCAACTTTTGAAAACACATAGTTATGATACAAAAAGGTTATAAAAGTACACAGAGATCGCTCTTGCATTTTTGGGAAAAGAGCACAATATTTCATTTTGTCAGTGTGACTCCATCCTCAGAAAGAGAATCAAGGACACAGACACCTCCATGTTATTATTCCATAAGAACACTAATGCGTGGGCTATCAGGATTGCAAGTTTTCCATATCTTTTTCTGGAGTTCCTGTCTTGCCTGACCCTTCTAGACGATTCAATCCCTATGGTAGGCAGAACTATGGCTCATGGATTCACTGCTGGGCTCCAGAGAGAACACACTAAGAAGTTTTCAGGCCTACCCTCCCTTGTTTACCTCCATCATTGAAAAAGTTAAAATATCTCTGGTTTGTTAATTACCTACTATGTGGCAGATAATATGCTGGGCATTTCAGCATAATTCTTTTTTTTTAAAAAAATGTTTATTTGAGAGAGAGAGAGAGAGAGAGAGAGAGAGAGAGAGAGGATGACTGGGAAAGGGGCAGAGAGAGGGAGAGACAAAATCCCAAACAGGCTCAGTGTGGAGCTCAATGTGGGGTTGGATCCCATGACCTTGAGATCACGAACTGAGCAGGAATCAAGAGTCAGACGGTCAACAGACAGAGATACCTAGGTGCCCCATCAGTATAATTCAATTCTAAAAAAAAAAAAAAATTAGTCTATCTCTGTTTTATAGAAATGTGAAACAATATGGATGTCAGAATGAAGTATCTCACCTAGGGCCATAATGTCAAACAGGGAACTCATATTCACCTCTAAATTTAATGTGCAGATGAGTCACCTACAATTCTTGACAAAGTGAAGATGCTGATTTAGAAGGTCTGGGTTTAGGTTTGAAATTCTGCATCTCCAACAAGAGGTGATGTTCTTATTCCAATCACAGGTTCTGCTGCTTGTTTTCCTATTAGAATATGTAACTGGTGCTCTGGTCTCTAAGGTTCTATGAAGCCCTGAAGGGAGAGGTAATTATGTGCATTCTGCCATCAAACTGCTTAGTTTTACATTCTGGATTTGACACTTAGTATCCATTCTGACCTTCAGAAAATCACTTAAACCCTCCAAGCCTCCACTTCTTCATCTGTACAGTGGGAGTTATAGTAGAGCCATCTCCCACTGCAGCTGTAAAGACCAAATCAGAATGTCCATTACAAATAGGGACATAGTGCCTGGCACATAGTAAATGCTCAATATATGTTAAATGATATTTTTCATTTAAAAAATGGCTTAGAAAATGCAAGAAATAGAGCCCCTCACAGAACTTCCTCAATCTATATAACATTGCATTATTTGCCTATTGTTATATAAAACATTGCCATGAATGGAGCCACTTAAAACAACACAGATTTACTTTTATTTATTAATTTATTTTTAAGTGTGTATTTATTTATTTTGAGAGAGAGAGAGAGAGAGAGAGAGAGAGAGAGAGAGAGAGAGAGAATATGAGCAGGGGGAGGGGCAGAGAGCAAAGGAAAGAGAGAATCCCAAGCGGGCTCCACACTCTATGCTCAGCAGGAAACCCAACGTGGGTCTCGATCCCACAACCTTGAGATCATGACCTGAGCCAAAATCAAGAGTCAGACAATAAACCGACTGAGTTACCCAGACGCTCCATAAAACAACACAAATTTGCAATCAGACCATTTTTCTTAGTCAGGAGTCTGGCACATTTAACTAGGTCTTCCCTTCAGGATCTCATAATGCTGAAATCAGTGTTGGCCAACTACATCATCACCTGGAGGCTTGACTAGGGAAAGATCTGCTTCTTCTCAGGCTGTTGGCAGAATTCATTTTCTTGTGGGTGTAGGACTGAGTTCCCCATTGTCTTGCTAACTGTCAACTGGACTGACAGCTTCTAGAATCTGGTTTCAGAAATTTACCATGTGTTCCCTACCACCCCCTCATCTCAACAATAAAGAACTTTTCTCATATTGAACCTTTACTACACATCAAGTCTCTCTGATTCCCCTTTTGCTCCCAACCAGAGAAACTCTCTGCTTTTAAAGGGCTTCTGTGATTAAATCACATCCTATTATAAGGTCAATTTTGCCATATCATGGGGGTAAATCTGTCATAGTCACAGTCCCCAGGGTTATGCAAGAAGTGTACCACAGTGGGAGGGAAATCTTGGGGGCTAGGTCAGATTAGTGATTACCACAAGCATAAAGAGCGCCACTATATAACTGAAGAGCTGAAAACTCCTAATTCCCAAGTAAAAGATAAAAATGTAACTTGATCCAAAATATTAGGAAACAGGCATAGTTAGAAATTCAGTTTTAAGTAGATATATAGATCTTTTACCATACAATCACAGTATTAAAGAGCAATTAAAAACCCTTAGTATTTTAGGGAAACAATGATTTTCTTGGAACAATATATTTTATGCCGGTTTCAGGTCTGGGAACAGATCACTGAAGATAACATGTTTTAAAGCACTTAAAAACCTCTAAAATTAAAGTTAAAATTTTTACAGAAAGAAGCTGATATTGAATAAGAAATTTACATAAGCATCATTAATGCATTTAAGGAACTATAGTTCCAAACAATAGCAGGTAACAAAGGTAATACTGGTTAAAGAAAGATTTACAGACATGAGCTGCATGCACTTGTTTCATAGACTAGAACATTTTTCTGCCTTCTAGAATTGGAGAATATGCAACGAGTCATTCTGCCTTATGGGCATTTCAGAGCTTTTAATCTAATAAAACCTATATGTCAGCCGGTAGCATGTCAAGGTCTCATTACCCTGCCTCCTCAGCGCTTGATGTGGATGGTTTAGTTCCTGCACAAATGTACCCCTTGGGGTTCCCTGAGGTGGAGCGGTGCAGGTTTGTATCTTTACTTACTGACAAAAAAAAAAAAGGGAAAAAAGATAACATTAAATATTCAATTCCCGGTTTCACTTATGCATTCACTAAGAACAATGAAAGTGGAGATTATGTCGCATGGCCTAAGAACTGTGCTCTTTATCTTACATGCCTCATCAGGAGTTAGTTCCCAATCGTATTCAGTGGACGGGCACGCTCCCTCTTTGTCATAACATCACCTAGGCTTCCTCAGAGTTCGCCATCAAACAAGCTTAGCTTAAGTGGTTCAACTAATAAAGGAAGGTAAATTTAAATTGTACCTTAGTGGGGAAAAAAAAGTGTGGCGAAGGAAGTGACAGAGACTTTTCAAATACAATTGAGTGAACATGACTTATTATTGAATGATATTTGCCTATGAAGGCATATTCAACTTGAAAAACTGATAAATGTTAGGGGATCCTGCTTTGAGTACTTTATCTTTTGGGGTCACATCTACCTATGTTGAAGGAAGAAAAATAAATAATGGAGTTATTTTATGGCTTTAATCTAAATCATGAAGAAAAACATGTAAAAACCACATGCATCACATAATTTAGTGGAAGAATAAAGGTGACCCCAATGTATGTAATTTTTAGATAGGATAGTAGCTGACTGAATTTTGCAAAACTTTCAAAATTTAAAATCATTAGAAAAAAAAGAAAGACAACATGTCAATGAGCAGTAGAGAATTGAGAAGGTTTAAAGTAAAATTATAACTGCGCTTAATCTTGCACTGTCTTCTTAGCCTTTTGACATTTTAATTGCTGTGCCATTTTTCACTAGGATGGCAAGCGTTTTTTACATATGCATAATGTAGCTTGTGTTAATGTGTATCGATTAAAGTATAGATGGAGACACCAGGATGTTGGAATTTTCCCTATTATGACCTTACTGAATGTCTCTCTCTCCCTTTTTTTGTTTGTTTCCTTTTTTTGAATGGTGGAAACATTTTTAATATGTCGGTACGCTATATGAACTCTAGAATTAATCGGAAAAACGACACAGTTTAACAAAACAAAGATTAGAAGGTATCTACCTCACAAACTTGTCTTTCATTTCTGCAGGGGAGACACTGCAGGAAAATCAATAACTTCCTTTGAGTCAAGGGATCTAGTTGCTCCTGAGAAATTTACATCTCCCTGACAGGCAGTTTGTAAGGTCTGGTTCACCTGGGTCACCGGAGTCCGCATAATTTGCATCTTGAGCAATTCCTCTCTTTCGTTTTACCTGTTCCATTTGGAAGGAGGATTGAGCCTGGCCATAAAGAGGAGCTCATCATGTCTCAACTGAGAAGAGTAATTTTGTGGGTGTGCCTAGAGTTCAAGAATATCACATAATGATAATATTTTCTCACAGATCCTCAGACCTAACATATACCAGGAAAATGAAACTAACATACACTGAGGCATATTTGATGCACTGGATCTGACATTCACCAAATAAAATTGAATTGTCCATCAAGGTCATTGGTGAGATATGATCTTAAGATGGATATACAGATCATTTGCCAACAAATATACAAGAGAGAAAGATACTTAGGTTACCGTTCCGAAATCTAAAAACAAAATCCCTCATATTTTATTCTAAACTTTAAAATGTATAAGGTAAAAATGTCAAATAAATGTTTGTATTATTATATGATAATAAATATTTAGAATATATTTTCCTGGTTTGTGCAATAGCTTAGTTTAAAAATAAATCCAAGAAAACAATGATGAAATACTTTTGAATAAAAATAAATTCAATGGAGTTAATTACAATTAAGAGTCTCATGCTCTACCGACTGAGCTAGCCGGGCAGTTACAATTAAGTACTTAGTATACTATTTGAATCTTACCTACAATTAAATGTGAATTTATTTGGATACCAAAACAAATAAATATGTACCACAGAGTCTAAAATCCACTCTACTCCAATGTTTTCTCTCCAGGATAAATAGTATAATGTGATTCAAATACACTGATGTTTATTCTGTATTCATGAAAACTAATGTCTAAATGTAAATAAAATACATTATTATAACTTACTATATTGTATTTAAACTAATATTTTGAGCCTGATATATCAAATAGAGGGAAACTACAAGTTTACAATGGATTCTTTTATATCCATTTCATAGTTTTCCTCTGCAATTTGGGATGAATTTCCTTTAAAAAAAATCACATTATTTAGGCAGCTACATTAACCTAGAAAGTATTTAGTACAATTGAACTTGAATACTAATAACTCTGGCTTAAGCCATGGTCCTTGGAAGCAGCCCATGGTACCTTGCAGAAGTGTTCTGGTATTGTATTGGTCATAGGCACCATTTGGAGAGGAAAATGGCTTTGTCTATTTCTTTTGCGCATGCTTCCCTCATTATTTTTGCATATAAAAGTATAAATAGTATTTAGCATTTAGCACAATGTCATTTTAAGTGATGCACGTGTATCTTCAGTTGGTCTACAGAAAGCCATTCTGAGCTTGGTATAACACCTTCTGGTGTTGGTATAACTACAATGTCTTTTATTGAAGGATACACCCATGAAGACCTTACATTCACATAATGAAAGATGAAATTTCCCACAGGAACAAAAAAAAAAAAAGCAGAATGAGTGTATTCTTTAGAAATATGGTGATAATCTGGCTTCAATGAGAGTATTTCTAAATGTAGTGTCTCCTACACTACATGTGCTGGCTTGGTTTTCCACTATTTTCCAGCACTAACCCTTGTACAACCAATGTTAATATCACAATTACCAGGTATGCTTTTTTTTGGTTGTGTGTTCACAATGCACGTTAAAATAAAAGTATACATGTAAGCACACAATCACACATGTATGTTCTGATACACTTAACTGCTTGATTCAGTACACATTGACAAACTAGTTCTCATCATCGTTTTGTTGTCTAGTGTACTATTATTTCATAAAAATAATAAAGACAAGATTTATAATGATGCCCCTCAGTTTTGAAACGTCATGACCCTTAATAACAGCTTTACTTGTAGTACTTCAAAGTTTACATATAAAATGCAACTTCGTTATTCAAAAATGTGTTCACAGTTATACTGCTGTCACTGGTTTCCCTGAGCCTTTGAACATATAAATGCTCTAAAAGGTCCATAGGTTTCCCAGAGTAGATTTTATAGCAGTGGTGATTTTGAGGGAGAAAATAGAGGAGGAGCGGTAGGTGTAAGGAGATAATATGGCTTTGATTAATATCTATGGAGGAAATAAAAAATGCTGCTACCTTAAAGAAAAAAACTGATTTTCAAAAAAATTAAACCCATGCACCATTTTCTGATTCAAATAATGAAGTTTTCTCAGCACAATCTAATCACAGGTATATCCTCATTATCTTAATAACTTTTATCATTGAAAACTAGTCATTTTCATCATGGAGGCAGTTAGATAATAACTCACCATATTTACTATTGAAAAGCAATATTTTATTTATCTTTTTCCTCCCTCTTTATGTACCATTGTCAAAATATCCTGTCTTGTCCTCCTTCTCCTCCAGCCTTGCTATTGAATGGCGTGATTTGACAGTTTCTTTCTCTTTTAGTTGATTTATTGCTAGATCTTTACCTTGCACATATCAATTTTAAAAAGTCAGAAATGAACACAAAAGTAAATTTAAATCAAACCTAAGAAATCTTTTAATTGATAAGTAATACTGTGTAAATATCTTAAGGTTCAGAAGAAACTTGAATTACTGACCCTCAATTCTTATGTTTTATATGGAAATATTTTGGAAAGAAAATAAATGTTTCCAACTGAGAATAATAAACTAGTCCAAAAATCATCATTCACCCTTTATATAATACTATACTTTTAGTGGCATGCGACATACATTTGGATGAGAAAATAGAGACCTAAATATGTTTATATCAGACAGACCCATTCAATCAGCAGGGGAAAACACACATGAGTTTGTGGGACAATGTGTTAGAATCTCTGTTCATATTCTGGGGCTGCTGGTCACATGAATGATTTTAAGCACCAGAATATATAAATGCCAATCAAGTAAATTACTCATGGGGAGGCAATGCCTTGCTGAAGGAAAGATACCCAAGGGACTTAGAATGACCTTACACTGCCAAACGAAAGCAGATTGAAAAGTTTAATGCCATGGACAGATTTTGACAGTGGTAATGATATTGGTGTCCTTGGCTTGTTCATACTCTGGGGAGTTATAATTTTAAAAGCTTTGATTTTTGTTTATCATGACAAGTTCCTCAGATATATAGCTATGTGGACTCAATGGCTCTGGAATGCTGCATTTCTCTTCTGTAGGTCTGGAATCAACCATAAGAAAATAAAATACAGCAATATTTTTAAAAGACATAATTTAAATCTTTAATTCTACTTGGGAACACACAAATACTCTGAATTCATAGTGCTATAGACATGTAATGATATCATGATGAAAACTAGATTTTCTCATTTTATATAGGTTTGGATATTTTCTTTTATAAAGTATTCTGATATGACTCCTATGGGTCTGGTTTCATTAATGATATTAAAGTTAAGCTTTAAAAATCCATATTCCATTTGTAATAGCTTTCCCCTGGCACATGAATATATATCTGACCCAAAGGGTGACATCAACCTTTACTTTCTCAATCATATTGATTTTACTCAATCTCTCCTCACAACACCATTATTAAAATGGACACTTCCCCATTGTTTCTAACAGTCATTATTTTCCTCCCAACACATATAACTGCCCCTTATGGCAGCTGACCAAGAACAGAATCCTCATGGCACTATGTTGGGAAGCTGAGGACTGTCAGAAGAGAGTGGATGCATTTTTCTTTTTTGTAAGTATTCATTGTGGGTTTTGCACCAGTAACATCTTTGTTCTGACTCATATGACTCTTAATTTTATGGGATGATAGTGCTGTATGTTTATACATGCATGCTATGGATGAGCACGTGTATACATACATGATTTGTATAAATACATGTGTGTTTATACATACATGGTATCTATAAATATGCAGCAATTTTGAATGGATGGCAAATTAAAGTTTTGTGATTCTTCTCTTCATGCCTCATTACCACACTACTGGTCTCCTCTTAACCCACTGATACTGTCCATTTTTTCTGAATTCTGTTTCATAGTTAGAGCTCAATTCTCTGACTAATTATATAGTGATAGACTTAGCTATCTTGAGCTACATGAATGAAGAGGTCATTTAATTTGAAGACAATTTATTCTGCACGCACGACAGAATCAAAGACAGATGGATACAGATTTAGGGTAATATTAATGCTTATTTCTCTCCCGTGTCCTTTCCATTCCTTTAATATTAAAAACAAATGAGCAAAAACTGGCTTTTGTTTGTGTGCTTTTTGCTTTTCCACTTCGTTCCATCCTGACTCTTCTGGAAGCTCTCAAATATGGACATTTATTGTTTGTGTTGCACATGATTCAAGAACTGTTTTGAGTTATGTAGTACAATATCTGATATATGTCATATATAAAAATAAAGGGTCTAATACATTCCTTCAAAGAATAATCAAGGTAAATAATGTGTGTGTGGGGCATACACTGTGCAAATAAATACCACAAAGAGACAGTAGTCCTTGCTGCGAGGCACACATCTTCCCTGGTGACCTCCCATTGACAATAACTACACTCCACTAAGGAAGAATAAGGATCCTTTCTTATGTCAGACAAAAATAAAGTACTAGCACTTCCTTGAATGCATTTTATCTTCCCTCTTTCTATTCTGACCCTCTGTCTATCTGCCCATCCAATCTCTATTTCTCTTGTCTAATTCACAGACTATCTGTTTCTCTTTCCTCATGTTTATGTCTGTCTGCCTTCCCCTTTCCCTGTCCATCCTGTCTCTCTCTGCGACTTCCTGTTGTGTCTCTCTTTAGCTCTCAATCTCACTCTACTTCTGTTTTTTCTCTTTGCATCTATACTGTTTTTCTCTCTCCCTCTCTCTCTCTCTACACACACACACACACACACACACACACTCCTTTATATTTCCTCATATTTTTCCTTCTTCTCATGTTTATAAATATAGAGAGATATATAATTTACACTTTATAGGTTAAACTCATTACTGATCTTCTCTCTTGCAGAGTAAAATATCAATCACACTAACCCGCTTACTGAGTCAAAGTTCTTTCTTACAGACGACAAACCTCCTAAGAGTCTGAAAATGAAAAGTCTTATCCATAATGATGACAGCGTACATTAGATTTGCATAGTGCCTTTTCCGTCAAACTGTTATACAGTCCATTTAGACCTCTGACTTTAAGAATGCATAGAGAATTGTTTAACACAATGACCTTGACAAATCTCACAGTGAAGTCTGATTCTGAGAAAATAACACCTGAAACCAAAATAATTTGCATCTAATATTCCTTAAAGTCTGAGTTATACACACGATGGGCAGTCTTTCTCAGAGCTGAGTCTGTGCCCACATTATACGGTGTAGGGAAAATGAAGAAAAAGAAAGAATTGCTGAATTCATATTACTGATTAAACACAATATTGATTATATGTAATATATCATTTTATTTTCTGTGTCACATGCTTATCTCTCTGACTTATTTGTGTTTCATACATTAGTAAATTGGAATTTTAAGAAAGCAGATTAACTTACTTGATGTCATAGATTTAGGAAACAGTATGTTTGGGATTCAACTCCAGAGCCAGGGGTACTAAAAATACATCTTTTTCTCCTTGTTAATATCTCTTTCGTCAGTCCAGCCCCGTGATTCCAAATTTCTATAAGGGCTTCATTTTTTTGTTTTTGTGTAACTTGACTGCTTATTCAAAAAATATTCTTAAAACTGGAAAAACTTACTAAGCTTTTATTTCCCATTACAATCATTGGATCCATGAATGTATTAGTATCTTTTCCCTAAAGCTCACATATAGAAAATTCTGAATGAGTGACATGTGTAACTGAATGACATGTATATGGTCATCAAAAAATAGTAAAGCCACTGTTTGTTGGGAAAGGAGGGATGGTGATAGTCAACCTTCCTTCTCTTGAAGACATTTCATTGAGGACATTGATACCCAAAAGTGAAAAAAAATAATGCGATCAAAAACTTTAAGTGGTTCTGATTTTTTAGGGATATGAGTATTGGAGCATTGAATATGTTGAGTGATACAACTGGCTCCCCACATTCCATTTCAACTGACATGTGCTGAATACCTAATGGCTGGATTCTGTTAGGCAATTGTAATTCTTTAAAAATTTTAAGCCTAGATTATAGATATAATTGACCTCAATTAAATAAATGACTAACTGGAGCTACGAGGGCTCTGTTTTGTGTTCAAAGTTAGAGAGGTGAGAGTTGGTAAGTAAAATGAGGAATGAATAGATATAGATAGATAGATAGATGGATATGGATATGGATATGGATATGGATATGGATATGGATATAGATATATAGATATAGATATCAGTACTTTCCAGCAAATCATCATTCTTTCCAAATACTCCTAGGCTGACTTTTCGATATTTAAGGGATATATCTAGTTCAAAATTGTATAATCTACTCTCTGGTAGCAGAACCACTAATACACTGAATCTGAGAACTTGTGGCACATTCCTTATGATAACAATAGCCTTAATAGTAAGAGATGTTTTCCAACCTTCAATTAGATTGAATCATAAAATTAACATTTATCTTATTTTACTCATTGTCAGTAGCCACACTTAATTAAAATTTTAATTAACCAGCAGTCTAAGTTGTTAGACTTCATGAGAATCTCAAATCAAAATGTTAGTAGATACATGCTTAGAAATAGGTGCTGTCAGAGGTACACACACACGTATTCTTGCCAGTTCTAACAGTTAAAATTAGATACCGTTACGTATTATTTGGAAGAAAATAATTTAAGAATGTCCATGCCAAAAACTAGCACGGTGAGGTTAACAGCATCCTTCACCTTTGCATTTATTCCTGACTACATGCTGAAGCAATAATTCAGGTTTTGCAAGTAGCTCACTAGCTCTGTGTATCAGTATCGTTATCTCTAACACTGAGATAACAACTCTGACCTACCACAGAGGGATCTGTAATGATTAATTGGATAATGTCTGTTAAGTGCTTCCAGCTACTTAGAATAAATGTACTATATGGCTATTAAGCATTGCTATTATAAGATGTTGCTTCAGTGTAATATCAGTGACTGACTGCTCCATGATTATGAGCAAAATTATCTCCTCTGATAATATGAATACAATACACGTTGATTTAAAAATATATCCTTTGGAATATATTTAGACTCATTCCATAGCAGCGTTCTATACCACTTTTCAGTTGCATGCGTAATAGTGCTGATTCTCAGCCAGGCACTTTTATAGGCACATCATTTTTATAGTAATTCTGTGTGTAGATGCTGTTTATTAATGTTTTACATGTGGAATCTGGGACACTAACACTTAAATGACTTTCCTAAGCCACACATGTAGCTAATGAGTGGCAGAATCAACACACAATCCTTGGAAAAACTACATCAGACCACCCATGCTTAAACACTCCATTATACTCTATGCCCTTTATGTTTACACCCATGTTGTATTTATTTACTTATTGGTCAAGAAAGGGGAAGAGTTTGGTTATGTACTATTTGCTCATCCATCCCACTGAAGAGAAACTATGTAAGGTGAGTCCAGGAAGAGCCTCCAGAGACAAAAACTTAGACTGAGGTATAAGAAGGCAAGAGTGGGAGTCCCAATGAAACAGCCTGAGCTTCCTTTTCTATGTGAAGCCATTTACTTCCTATTCTTTGGATAAAATAGTGTAATCTTGGTGTTCCAAGGCTTTTAAGTGCAGTTAAAAAAAAAAAAAACACAGGCTATATGAAGTTATTTTATAGTATCTGGGAAAGGAATAGAGATTTTCTTCTCTAACATTTTATCATCTAGGATAATTTGGGCTGTAAATAAAAATAAAACTCCAAAATAATATGTTTAATACCATAAAACACATTATCTCTCAAAATAAGAAATCCAGAGATAAAGTCATTTCATTTAATTTTCAATTCATTATCTCAACATCATCATCAAAGAGCTAGACTCTTTCTATGTTTCTCCTGTATATTCTTCACATGTTGCCTTGACTATCCTTCCTTGGATCCTGTGGTTTCATGAATGAATGTGGTTCATGAATACCATTATCATTTTCTTAGAAAAAAAAGAAGGGGGATTTCTATTGGGTAGACCATTGGGTAGACTTTGGTTTTATCCTTATATTTTATTGAATATACTTCCTTTTTTATTTCCAATACTTGATATTCCTAATGTGAGAATTAATATATTTAACTGCTGTTAATTTTAAACACAACTCAATGTACATTTTATATAACAAAATGACAGAAGTTTTTTGTCCATTAGATTCCTATGGCACTGACTTGAACTAAAGTTTCTCCTAATCCTAGGACTCTAAAATCCATCGCTCTTCAAGCTCAATGCAGACAGTACCCAAGATTTAATAATCAGATCCAATGACATTTATATTTGATGTGTACGTTCTTCTGAATGACATACTAGCACATGGAGTTTAACATACCACCCACCCACACACACACACACACACACACACGCACCCCAAAAAACAAAACAATACACCTAACCACTCTGTTCACTGCCAGGCTCTGCTCTCTCTAATATATAGGTTACATTTTGGTTTTGCAGTTTTTATTTAGCAGAGTTTTAGTGATGCATGTGTGTGTATACAAGTACCTACATACATACATACGTATCTTACTGCTATAATGAACTTTAGGGAACTCTAAGTCTAATCCTCTACAATAGTTATATGAAATCTTTTAATTTTAAAGAATTGCTTGATTTTGACAACATTGGTCAGCATTTACTTTCTATGAGATCGCAAGATATCATTTGTACTGCTTTTATTATACTGAGAGTCTGCCATGTGCTATAGTTATTCATATAACTATATTGTTACTCTTACTAGACTATAAAAATAAAGACACAACTAACATTTACATAATGTATAATTTCCTCAGTATTTTCCATGGTATAATAATTTTTTGCAGTGCCAATAGGTATCATATGATAAAGGACACTAGCTAAACAAATCTAGAGAATTCTACTTTAAACAAAATTGTTAGGCCTATAAAATTTAATATTCAACATGCCACTCCAAGTGGAATGAATATAGCATGCTGCATTTCCCAAATATATTTGACCAGGGATCACTTTTTTTTTTTTTTGGTTGTTGTTGAACTTATAGCATGGCTAGCATTCTATGAAATACATTATGGAAATTTTGGTCTAATTATTTTCAATTCACAAGATACTTTCAAAATATATTTTGTGATGGACTTCTAGGAGGGCACTTGTGATGAGCACTGGGTGTTGTATGGAAACCAATTTGAAAATATTATATATATATATATATATATATATATATATATATATATATATAATTTCACCAAGTATTTAAAGGAGTTTGGTCAAGACTTAACATTACCCTCGGTCTACAGGGGCACCTGGGTAGCTCATTCGGTTGAGCGTCCGACTTCGGCTTAGGTCATGATCTCACAGTTTGTGAGTTCAAACCCTGTGTAGGGCTCTGTGCTGACAGCTCAGAGTCTAGAGCCTGCTTCAGATTCTGTACCTCCCTTTCTCTCTCTCTGCCTCTTCCCCGCTCATGCTTTGTCTCTCTCTCTCACTCTCTCGAAAATAAACATTAAAAAAATAAATAAAAATCATTAATATTATCCTCAGTCTGTAGATGAGGAAGTTGAAGTTAAAAATAGGTTTAATCACAAATTCAAAACTAAAATGGGCTCAAACTTCAACTAAATTTTATGGTTTCTTCATCACATTGTTCAAAACATAAGCAGAAGTCTCTGTTTTCTTTGTAATTCTTCCTGCACCTAAGAAAGCATCTGGTATCTTGTAATTACTAAAAAAGTCTTACTTAAAATTCCATTTGATTTAATAGCAAATTATTATTAGAGCAAAAATATGCATTTTTATGTGTCTAATATTTTGTGCACACATTTATATAACAAAATCATTTTTATTTAATTATTTCAAGATCTATGGCATTTCCAAAAGTTTGTCGAGACCAGAATTATGTTCTGTCTTCCTTTCTACCAAAACTGCAAGTCTAGAATTTAGTGAGAAATCAGATGTAAATCATGAATTGGAAAATCTGTTCTGACATAGCTCTAGGTAAGAAATGGGATGATTAATCCAGACGATAATGAATATAAATGGAGTTCTACCTGTTCTATTAAGTAAGCCACAGGAATTAGTCAATACCATTTGTCTTGAGGACAAGTAAAGATTGAGCCAAAGTAAACTTAAGAAGGCTATATTAATGTGGGCTTGTAATTAACAAGAATCCCCACACTTTGGTCACTAATAATAAAAAATATGAAAAATATTTTATACATGCATAACCACAAATGCACCTAATATCAACTCACTTTGCAAAGCTAGAAGCTTTAATAGAATATCATAAAGTTTATTAATTATAAAATAAATGTCACTATTTATGAATAAAAGACACTGGGAACCATCTCAATGCTCTAATGGCTTTATTTAATTTCTTTATTAGTCTTGCCTTCTCCCTATAAATGTTATTGTTATATCTAATTACCTAGAGTTAAATTGAAAATTTCAACTAAATATTAATTAAATATGTACTAACTTACTCATTATTTAATACATAAATACTTAATGTCTCAATCAATTAGACATTTCATATAAAAGACAAAAGTCCTTGGCTTTGTGAATTATATATAAAATAAACTAATATTTTTATTTTCGGCTGGATAGACTCTCTTTTCATATGTGGCTTAACAACTGTCAATATTTTGCTACCCATCACATGTAATAACATCAATTAAAAACACATAATGTACAGCCAAATTTGCCTTCGACACAAGTGGTGAACAATTTATTCACTGTCAGATTTTGAAAAAAAATATGTACAAGTAATACATAATACAAGTAACAACTTGGTAGCTTCGCCTATGCCTATTAGGTTATTCTGGTAAATTCTGGAGGCACACAGAAGTTTAGGATCAAAACTATTTTGAAAACCTGAGAAAAGCCTAAAATATGTATATATTTGTTTGTCTATTTCCTAGGTTTGAGTTTTGTTAAATATTGGAATAAAAAGTAAACTTTTATAACAAAATTAAAGAGAATATGGAGTTAATTTTTGAAGAAAATGCAGCTAAGGATTTATAAATTGAGTGGGGCACTTCTGAAAAAAGGAATTAATAGAAGTTGCATCTATATAGGTCAAATTTCAACGGGAAGCGAAAACGCCAGTGGGAGAATGAAGTCTAATCAGAACGAGGAAAGACAAATCTGCATGCCCCTAGGGACGCGTCTTCTTCACCGTTTCAGTGATTTAGCAAGCAACTGGTTCAGTTCTTCTGAACTACCTGAAGGAGCAGCAACATGATACCAGATGCAGAGCTCAGAGCTTTCTCCCTGTAACTGGGCCACTTCCTCAAACAGAAAGCACAAATCTTGATAGAGCTCCTAAGTGTTCTGCTCCCACCCCACAAATATCTGCAGACCATTACAAGAGTGGGGACCCTCTGTTCCAGTCTTTCCTGCAGTGATTACACCACAGATGTACTTGATCTTAGCACATACCTGTGGTTTGCTGAGAGATTGGGGGATCACATCCCACTTTTCAGTTATATACTGTCCCCAAATAATCTTCTATGCACACACACACACATGCATGCACACGTCTTAAGTGCTAGTGGTGTGCCTGTGGCCTCCAGAGTAAAGGATGACAGTCCTATATCTAACATGTAGCAACAAAAGGTTGACATTTCATGCTAAATGAAAGACTTAAAAACCACATAAATCCCTTCACTGTTTTCTTCCTTTTTGTTTTCATTTGAAAATATTTTGAGGTAAATTCTGATTAACAGATAATATTTTAATCAACATGTTTTAGGAAACAGTCATTCTTACCCTTGAAATAGCGTGTTTGGATCTTGACATTTGCTAAGTGGCATTCTTTACTCAATTATCTCCTATTTTGCTTTCTTCCTGGCTTGCTCACTCAAATGAGCAGCCACTTAGTTTTTTAGATGACATGCTGAATGCCATCTTTTTTTCCTTCCTTATCGATTCCAGCAGCAGGTCTGGTTGCTTCTTTCTCAAATATTTCCTTGGTACTGCCATGCGGGTCCATGTCTTCATTCCAGATACCCTACTCCAAGTTATCATCACTTTCTGCCTTGACTGTCATCCTATCTGGTCTCTCTGTTTTCACCTTCCCTCTCATCAAACCAAATCTCATCCACAGGGAAGCCAAAGCAATCATTTAGTCAGAACATAGCATTCCCTTTCTGCCAGCAGCAAAATCCAAACTAAGAGTCCCCATAGGATCTCACTGTTTTCTACCTCTTCAATTTCACAATCCACCACCCTCCCTCTGCTTCTCTCATTAGCCTCTGGCCATATTTCTCTGGAAGATCCTTCGTCTGGATATCTTCATGCTTTGTCCCTTTACTTCCTTCCGATCTGGACTCAAGTGCCATCTGATCAGAAGAGCCCTTCCATACCACTGAACCTCACACAGGCACATATCCATTTCTATCCTCTTACTCTTGTATTTTTATTTATAGTATTTATAATAACCGGATAGAATACATATTTACTTGTTTATTGCTTCACTGAGTATAAATGCTGTAAAACAAAGAATTTGACTTTCTAGTTTGCTACTGCATCCTCAGAATTTAGTGCATGGCAGGCTTTGAGGGAATATTCATTAATTGAAGTGAAGTGTTTATATAAATCACATGGTCATAGTAGAGCCAAGTCAAAAAATCCCCAAATTGTGTATTTCCTTGGAATCTATTATTTTTTTTCACAGAAATGGTTTTAATTTATTGTTGTTAACTATATTTATTTATTTTTTTGAAAAAATGAGAATAAATTAGAAAAACAAGATGAAACTTCCCCTAATTTGGGTGTGGGGATCACTCTGTAATACTTGGTGCCTGAAAAACTTTGTCTCACAGGGGAGAGGAGTATGAATCCCAAGCTCAAACTGTGCAGCACAAAAAGCAGATATAGCATCGACCTAGAAAATTCCATGAATTCCTTGAAAGTCCAACTATTCAAAGAAAATCCATATTCAAGTGCAGACTTTAATTTGGAGTTAGTTTTCTGTTGGATCTGTATATAGCTTTGGAAGTGATTAAAGCTATATACAGATTGATTTCTGCATTTAGAAATTAATCACACACATGGCTGGATTACAGTCATCATGACTGCTGTCCTAGTGCAACCTTGGCTGTGAGACTGAAAAAAAGTGAGGACAGACCCACCCACCGATCACACAGTGAAACACTTAGAGACACACAATCTATAGAGGGGCTGCTTCACGTGTTCTTTTCTCTAAAAACATCTAGAAGTTTTTTCTCTTCACTTTTCCAAATCTTTGTACATTTTTAAATATGTATGACAGAGATTATTTTGACTGATAAGAATGTGACTAGCATTAATAAACAGCTCAGTCAACTCTTAATTCTGATAATAAATTATCTATTATTATATAATATTAATAATTAATATTATTAGAGTATCGGAAAAAATAATTTCTTTTATTTTGCCAATAATTTCACTATTTTCAAATTATAAAAAAAGAAGGCAATAGGAAATGTTGGTACCACTAATGACAGTGAAAGAAAAGAAATGATTTGACTCCTGTACACTTTTCTAGCTGCATCTTTCTTCTTTTTAATGTTTATTTTATTTTGGAGAGAGAGCATGAGAGGGAGAGGGGCAGAGAGAGAGGAAGACAGAGGATCCAAAGTGGGCTCCAAGCTGACAACAGGGAGCCCGATGCGGGGCTCCAACTCAGGAACCCATGAGATCACTGCGTGAGCCAAGGTCGGACACTCATACAACTGAGCCACCCAGGCGCCCCACTAGCTACATCTTTGTGGTTCCACAACCTATTCCACAAACACCAAAATGTAATTGCAAATATTCAAGGCTTTCTTTCATCTTTGTAGGTTTAATTGATCATTCCTTTCTGCCTAGTGGGATTTTAAAACCTCTCTCTTTTTCTGGTTAATTTCTATCCAAATTTCAAATAAGAGCCCAAAGTTAAACTCCCCCAGATGGGTGACTGACTACTTCTCCCTACAAGTCCAAATGAAAAATTTCTAACATTCAACTCAAGCACTGTGGCTATCCTGAGATATCAATGATTTAATTATTTACATGTTCATGTTATAAAGGATATTATATATTTTCAAAACTATAAATACCTATATCTATAAATAGTAATAATTTTTCAGGAAATTTCTTTTTAAAAATTTTTTTTCAATGTTTTTTATTTATTTTTGGGACAGAGAGAGACAGAGCATGAACGGGGGAGGGGCAGAGAGAGAGGGAGACACAGAATCGGAAACAGGCTCCAGGCTCTGAGCCATCAGCCCAGAGCCCGACGCGGGGCTCGAACTCACGGACCGTGAGATCGTGACCTGGCTGAAGTCGGACGCTTAACCGACTGCACCACCCAGGCGCCCCAGGAAATTTCTTTTTAAATGCATATACATTTTGGTGGTCTAAAAAAATTTCCCCCATGTTATAAATACCACTGCAATGCAATGAGTATCTTGTTCATACATCTTTGTAATTTTTCTCTGATCATTTCCTTTAGACTCTTAGAAACAGAAATTGCTGGATACATGGTGTCAACATTTAACATCCATTGTCAGGTTGAGATTGTGAAAGTTTGTACCAATTCATACTCTTAGGGATAGTCCATAGGGGTGTGCTCCCAAATACTGCCAACTCTGGGCATTATGAATTGTTTTAACTTTGCAATACTCAGAGACAATCTATGTTGTTTTGTGGGTCTTTTATACCAAAAGAAGGCTGGAAAATAGAAAAGAAAGTTTGGAATTAAAGGCAGCTTCCCTTTTTAGATTATATATATCTACTTTCAAATTTGATTTAGTGAATAGATTGCACTTTAACAATAACAAGCACTTATTATTTGCATTTGGAAATCTCTTTAATGATTTCATTCTGAAAAGACAGTCTCTTGCACAATGTTAAAATTGTGAGGTGAGGACTCACAGTTCTGAGCCCAAATTCAAGCCTATGCACTTGAAACACCGTTAACCATCTGGAATATAAAGGTGATAACACCTACCCTTGGGTTACAAATGGTATTACAAATGTTGAAGACTTAGAGAAAGCCTTAACACATAACAGTCACATTAACTGTATATAGTCAGCATATAACAGGCAGTCAACAAACCAATGCAATAAAGAAACTAATGACTAATATAGCATCTTGAATGTATACATTTATCAATACAAAACAGAATTCACCTCTCTAAGAGCCTGGACATCTATTCCTCGTGGTATTTTTTCCAAAGGTAACGAATATAACAGGGCAAAACTAATTTGGTGAATGTGATTGTTTGTGTTGTTATCACATATGGGTTTATGAAATTTTAAAGACTATTCTTTGAAGCAAGTTAATTGCATTTGTCCAATAAGAAGAGATCTAGTACTATAAATAGAAAACACTTAAAGATTTTTGGACTTTGCCTTTAAAGTATTTAATTGAAATTAAATATACACTACTATATTTTGCTCATTACCTGAAAGTTTGAAGGCAAATTAAATGTTTCAGAAAGTTAATTCTTTTAATACATATCTTTTTTTAATGTTTTATTTATCTTTGAGAGAGAGAGAGAAAGAGCTAGTGGGAGAGGAGTAGAGAAAGAAGGAGACACAGAATCTGAAGCAGGCTCGGATCTGAGCTGTCACCACAGAGCCTGACGCAGGGCTTGACCTTGGGAACAACGAGATCATGACCTACACCAAAGTTGGACGCTTAACCAACTGAGCCACCCAGGTGCCCCTTAATACATATCTAAAATACAAATTGTAATTCTTTTTAAAAATAAAATAAATTAACTTTAAAAGATTGTTACTCTGTTAAAAGTTAAACCAACCAACCAACAAAACAAAATTAGCTCCTGTATGCTAGAATTTTTTTTAAGTCTCTCAATTAGCATTCTTATTGGAGGAAAATCAATGGGACTATAAAATTAAACAAGGCCATCAGAAACAAATTCAAAATAGAGTCACATCTAAATTATGGGACTGAACAATCTTATCATTTCATCTCTTAATTGAGCACCAACAAAGTCCTAGACTTTAGAGGCCTAGGGAGGTAGTAAGAGTGGGAAAATTATGTGATCTGTGTCTTCAAGAATGAGTAGCATTAGTTCACCCAAGAGAGTGGATAGGTATTATTAAGGAGAAGAAGCAACTAACATGCAGATGTATGTGGGGGGAGGTGTTCAAGGTGCAGTCAGAGAACGTAGGGTATTTGCGTGGAAAGCCTGGCTTAGAAGATTGTGAGTCCAAGGCAGAAGGATAGTTGAGGACGGTTTATGTTACAAAGATTGGATCTTGTTCACTTCCCTCATTTATCAAGAAACATGGAAATTCTGAGATTTTACCCCTCTTATAACACCTGCTGTGAACATGGATAACATCATAAATGACATGGGAATACCCTAGGTCATCAATTATTTGACTGCCTAATCTTGCTACTCTTTCTACCTAAGCCACCCTGCCTTTTATTTTTTAACTCTTCCTTTTATGGCAGGTGAATCATTTAGTCTCCTATGTAGAACAATTCTCTCACCAAAGTTCTTAATACTTGATGGACAGTGTAAGTTTTTAAATTTGAATGCCTTTAGGACATATGCAGCAATTACCCACAGAATCTATAACGATTTACTGCTTTAGAGATGGTTGTTTTACCTTAGAGGGTCACAAATTTTTGCTAGACATCTAACAGCATATAATTTAGGGCATCTTGAATTCAACTTTCTCCTTTTATATATTTGGCATTGATTTTTTAGCTAAATCTTTCTTCTGCATATATAGACCCATCCAAAAAAATTAAACAAGTAAATAAACAGACCCTCTAATGCACAGCACACAATCCTCTTTTCTCCCTCACAGGAAAAATTATCAAGAAGCATTATGTACTGTCGAAGTTTCAGTCCACTTCTTTCTCTCTCACTAACACTCTTAAATTATTTGAATTTGTTTCAGACTCATTACTTTAAAAAGTTGTTGATGAGATCATCCATATACTTCCAGTGGACAAATCTAATAAAAACTGGCCACTGAAGACACTGAATCCTCCCTTCACCTTAAAACTCTTCCTCTGACAGGTGTCCCATGGCACTCTCCTGTTTTTCCTCTCACTGTTCTATTTCTTCTCCACTCCCCTTGCCACCCTTTGCAGTCTTCTTAGGCTTATCATCTTCTATAAAGACATTAAATAATGAAATTCTTAGAAACTCGTCTTTGGCTTTCTTTCCTTTGAGATCTATATTCTTTCCATATATAATCACATTTACAACTAGTTCTAACTACCCTTTGTGTGCCAACATCTCCAAAATTTATAGTTCAAACTTGGTTTTATTTATATGTTTTTACAGTATAAAATTTTCAGTTTTATTCCATATACTCAACTATCCTCATATATGCTTTGGTAATGTTATATTTTATGTTGCATAGGCACAATAAATCTAATGGCACAAAAACAGACATCATCCATCATTTGGTTTTGTTCCTCCTTTAATACCTGTCCTTTTCCCTGGTTCCTGATTTCAGTAAATGGTATCTACATTTATCCATTTCTGAAAATTAGCCATCTAAGAGTTACTCTTGATAGCTCCATTAATTAATTAAGTAATTAATTAATTAATTAAGTGGGGGGAGAGAGCACACAAGGGGGGAGAGGTGGAGAGAGGGAGAGAGAGAATCTTAAGCACGTTCCATGCCCAGTGTGGAGCCTAATGCGGGGCTGGATCCATGACCCTGAGATCATGACCAAAGCCAAAATCAAGAATCAGATGCTCAACTGACTGAGTCACCAAGGCATGGTTTTTATTTTTATTTTATTTTATTTTTTGAGAGACAGCAAGCAAGCAATATGTACTTCTCTTTTATTCCAGTCTTCCTCCATTCAACCCATTAACAAGTGTCTTAAAATTTTTAAGCACAAATTAAGAATCCCAAAATATCCCTTAAGTCTTCCGGCTTCTTTCCATAATCACTAGAATCCTCATACCTCAATCTATCACAATATCTTGTCCTTACCTTCTATGTTGTCTCCCCACATCTACCCTGGACTCTTCCATCTTTTTTTTTTTTTTCTAATCATATCACTTTCCCCTCTGCCTTTAAACTTATCATTTGATTTCCTTTGAATTTAGGATAAAGACCAGACTTGTGGTTTTACAGTCCTGAATAATCAGTTACAATATCCTATTTGTTCTCTGTGTTCAAATATACTGGCCTTTCCTTTCTTTAAATTTTCTGAGCCTCTATTTAAGGATTTTTTTTTTCAATTTGCTTCAATTTGTTTCCTCTGGAGATAGATAGATAGATAGATAGATAGATAGATAGATACATTTTTTTTCCTTTCCTAACCTAGCTTTTATCACTCTTCAGTTGTCAACTTAGTCTCCTTGCCTGACTTCACAGGCTCCTCAGGTTACTATGGTATATGCTCTTAATACATGTTAGGTGGTAATTTTACATTTGTTTGCTAGGTTATTTGGTTAAGGCTCCTCTCACCTACCCTATAAGGGTTGTTTCAGTGCAATCATTGTTTCTTTAGTGCCTAGCTTGGTAAATGTTCAATCATACAAGCGTCCACCTAAAAGGATAAACACTTACTCTTCTGGAATGAAAGGTATTGAAGATAAGTATTCAGAGCAAGGTTGTGGTTAAGATTTTTGTTTTTAGAAATTATATACAGCAGGAAAATAAGAGAAACTGAAGGAGGGAGGGTATTCTAAAAAACAGTGAAATTGTTTAGGTTATTTTAATAGTCTGGGTTCTTGCCTAGATGGGGGATATGAACTAAGGCAATGTCGATTAGGTTAAAGAGGAGGAGGTGAAACTGAGAAAGATTTATAAAGTTAATGCAGGGTTTGTTTCTGATTGCCTGAGCTGGACCAGAGGAAATGGAAGTCACATGAGTAAATGATTGGCTCCTTAAGTTAATAATCAGATGTAAAAGAGAAGGAGCAGTGTGTGGTAAAGTCTCACTTTTTATAAAGGCTGAATTTGTGTCATTTAATGTGGAGAACGATATGGAGATAGCACACAGTCCCAAAGAGTGATGGACTGGTGAGGAAATGAGTTTGGGCGTCCCTGGTACTAGTGGCCAATAAAGCCAAGGATGTGCTGAGAACACATAGAGACCGAGTCATGGGGATGATTACATTGTAGAAGGGGAATGGAGGGGTTTGAGCCCAAGGAAATGAAGAAGAAGTGGCTGCACATGCAGAAAGAAAACAAAAAGCAAGTTGGGTAATGCAAGCAAATGAGACCTTTGAGAAGAGACTGATGAATCACGATGAGGATTAAAGAAAATATGATCCCTGATACTTGGTGATTAAGATCTCTTCCTGGAATTTTTAAGTGTATCCTTACTGAACTTAAATGGGCAGAAATTAAGCTAATTAGGTGGCAAAGTAAATAGGACAGAAAGCACCAGAAAGTACAGTGTATAATTATATATACGTGTATGTGTGCATACATATCTATATCTATCTATATCTATATACACTATCTATCTATCTATCTATCTATCTATCTATCTATCTATATCTATAGATAATCTATCTATATCTATAGATATAGGTTGTATATCTATATCTATAGATATAGATATAAATATATAGATATAGATATAGATATAGATATAGATATAGATATAGATATAGATATAGATATAGATATATATTTTAAGTAGGCTTCATGCTCAATGCAAAGCTCAATGTGGGGCTTGAAGTCACAACCCTGAGATCAAGACCTGAGCTGAGATCAAGAGTCAGACACTTAACTGACTGAGTCACCCAGAAAGCCCTAAATTATTCTTTAAATATTTTTGGTTGTAAAAGGAAAGAGCAATATGGTGATAGATTAGATCAGAAAGCAGGGGAGGTAGGTGTTTTTGATTTGTGAAATTTAATAAAACCAATGTGTTTTACCCTTACATAGCACCTTTTATATCTCATGCTAGTCACCAAGGTTGCTTCCTGGCCCTGCAATGGGAGGAAAGGGGCACTATATTAGTACTGTGGGGCAGGGGCATGGAGAATCTCACTCAAACCTATAGGACACATTAAATCAGTTAGGTAAAACAGAACTGACTAGAGTTCAAGTGGAATGTGAAAAATTCAGAAAGGTAAAAGTTATTTTGCAAGGTCCTTAAACGAAAAAGCTCAAGAAAGCAGTGAAAAAATCAGAAATCCTCCCCACCCCCCACACAAATAATAATAATAGTAAGAGATAGTTAAGGAGGACATCACCTGACAATGACTGGAATAGAAAGCATTATTAATGGCTTCTTAAAAAAAATGTTCTAAGGATCAGATGGTATGTATGAAGGATGGATAATTTGGAAACGAAATCTACGTAGCTTTACATAGATTTAAAGACCACAGAGTTTAGAATTAGAGAGACATGAACCTGACTTTCCAGATTTGTGAATCACTAAAGGTTTGACTTCAGACACATCACTGTATGTCTCTTAATTTAATTTCTTCATTTATTAAGTGGGTAATAATGCCTACTCTTTTTTTTAATTTTTTTTTTCAACGTTTATTTTATTTTTGGGACAGAGAGAGACAGAGCATGAACGGGGGAGGGGCAGAGAGAGAGGGAGACACAGAACCGGAAACAGGCTCCAGGCTCTGAGCCATCAGCCCAGAGCCCGACGCGGGGCTCGAACTCACGGACCGCGAGATCGTGACCTGGCTGAAGTCGGACGCTTAACCGACTGCGCCACCCAGGCGCCCCAATAATGCCTACTCTTAAGATTGCAGTGAGGAATAATTAAGACAACATATGTAAAACACTTAGCAGGTAATACAATCCTAAGAACTGATAAAATCATCCTTGTTCTTGATGCAGTCCTAAATTGAAAGAACATAGTGAGATGGACTAATAAAATTAATCTTTTTTGAAAATAAAAATAGTTTTTTTTATTTTCAAACATATATACTTCTAAATTGTCATAGTGTCTACTTTCCACTGGGCGGAAGTTCAAGGTGGAAGATAACTTCAGGACCATAAATATCCCTTGCCTGGAGCTCCTACTTCATCCATTCCTCAACACCTATAGCAGGTCTAAAATTTCCATTCCTAGTAATTGCACAACTAGTCGCCCAAGGCAAATAAAGAGTGATTGCTTTTGATGGATGTATTGCACAAAAATGAACATAGTAAATCCTAGCCCCCCCCCCAATAAAAGACATAACTAACCAGAAAAAGAAAAAAAAAGACTTCTTGAATACTGTGTCTTCTTATTTAGAGCCCCCACATTGGCTCCACACATGCAGAACTAGACAAAGTCAAGTTGTAAACTGGCTAGGCTCATCACTCTGCTATGAATGTCACACTCCTTTGTCATTTTTCCAAGTATAAAATGGAGCCAACTCAAATTTTCCCTAAAGCCTCATTTCATGAGCATGAAGTCAGCATTTATGATATGCATTTTGGTTGTTTCATTATGTTATTTTATCAAGACTCAGTTTATCTGAAGATATTTACTCATAAATCTTCTTCCTCCCTCCTATCCCTTGCAAATAAAGTATTCTATTTGCTCATCTGTAAAAAAGATAACAGAATCTTCCTTCTCTTTGATGCATATATCAAGGCTTATTACAAAACTGCTTCCTCCAGAAACGGCACACATGAGCCTCTGGCGTGTGACCCGAATCCTAAATTGTTTGGAAGAAATAGCTGTGTACTATAGAATCAAAGATATCTTTACCTTGACATTCACAGTATGTCTCTTTTCATGTAACACGGACGATGTTATTTACCATTCCTCGTCTCGAGCAAATTTAGATGTGTAAGTGAGAGAATGCTGGTGCTTATTTCTCATAAGGTAACTGAAGAGACTCCATGGGAAAAGAACTATCTAACAATGCAACGAAGTATTTGTTTTTATATTGCTACAAGAGTTTTACTGATAATGTATCACTGAAATATGAAATGAAGGAGGTATTGAGGAATCAGTGCCATTAACATTCATTACACAAAAGAGTTTGTTATCTACATACAACTATTTGTATATTCTAAGTCTCACAAAAGGAAGCAAACACTTTGTGATTTTCACAAAGAATATAAAATAATGTTGAGGGACTTTACAGCAACAGTTGGAAATCCCAGTCAAATCGAACACATTTCTAATTCCCTGACCATTTTGAGGAAACGCACTTGAGTCATTCATTTGGTTCTAAATAAACTTGATAGAAATTCATCTGGGCATCCTCTCAGGGGACTCTTCTCTACTTAAGTGCCCTTGAGTAGATATCTCTGGCATAGTTAAGTGCCTAACATTATCAGAAAGCTTAATTTTGAACTGCCTTCTTGCACATGAAGCATAAAATTTAGGCAAAAGTGACACTGCCTCTTTCAAAGTCAAATTAAAACACATATATGTGGGAGTGTTTTAAAAGTCAAAACTATTATCATTCAGTGAAAACCCTGAAGCAAAATGTAATAATGTCAAGTTGTTTGTCCACTTTCCTTTCATTTGATTCATAGAGAAAAGTTCTGAAGTCAATCTATAAACATAGTCAAACCTTGCTGAACGTTTGTAGATAAAGAAAATGAAAATCTATTCACATATCTTTTTTAGAGTAGCGTGACAGGCACGGTGGCCATTCCATGGCCACAATCTATAGCTTTTTATAAACCTGCGTGAGGCACACTGACAGAACAAATTAATTTTAATGACACAGTTGATAGAAACTAGGATATTTATCTAATTTGGAGCAAAATAGAAATATAGGTATGTTTTCAAAAGTATTTAATAATACATGAAGTATTAATGAAAAAGATCTGAGTAGATTCCTTGAAGACAATCATTTGATTACCGTTTTAGGGATGCTATTTATACATCAAGTTTAAGTGTTCCAGAATGTTTTAATTTATTTAAAATATAAGTTTATGAAACAAAATAGATAATCAGATAAGGAATTTTAAAATAAAAGAGAGGAAACCCATATACAAATGAATCATCAGGATATGATCTTGGTTTTCAGTTACTAACTCATGATTTCCTCTTTTATTTTTAGGCGTTATTTTTACAAATTGGTGGTGTTACCCATAAATGCAAATGACTACCCTTAGGCACTACCTACACAAATGCAGGTGAAGGTCCCCCAGGGGCAATAGACCAGAACCTGGCACCTGGGCAGATGGTACTCAAGTTGCTGGCAGGTGATGAAGGTGGGGAAAGACACTTGTCATTTCAAATCCCAGAGACCAACGCTTTCAACTCAGAAATGAAAATAAGTCACTTATAACTCCCTGAGGTGGAAAAGGCAGCCACAGGAAATCATTCTAAACCACACCTTCATGCTGTGCCCTAGTCAAACGAAAATAAAGAGGTTCCCTTTGTTTAATAAGCAACTGAAAGTGTTCCTTTCATGCCTCCCCCAGCTCTTGGCATTGAACATACCAGTGGCCATTTAATCAAGATTCCTTTTAAACTTGTGAATGTTAGTTGAATATCTCAAGAGGTCTGATTCCCTTCACTTTGAAGCCCATTTTGACCCCAAATGCATTAACCTGGGCTGTCGACATTTCTTCCTGTGCTGTCACTTAAGATTTACTCCACATAAAATAAAGAACATCGACCTTGAAAGAGGGGGAAAAAAAAAAAAACATTCAGCAACCCAGACCAGAATCCAGGCTCTGTCAAAGTGATTTCTTATTCCATTTTACTGAAGGAGTGCCATGCTTTATCACTTCTGAGTTCATGTCTTACAGCTGAGGCAACCCCCTCGCATCGGTAAGTTGTGTAGTTAAAGTATCCACGCGCTGTTCATATTGTCACTATGATTTAAAGTGAGAATGGTATTCTGAGGGTGAAATACAACTGAAATGAGGACAGGAAGTGGGACCGAGAAACATTAAATCATGTATAATTAACGGCTCTGCTTGTTGCTGGTCACTTCTCCCCTCCGTAATGGGTGGTATACAGATGCCTTACAGCTGAAAGGGCAGGATGCTTAGTGTTGAAGGCGCCAACATTGTATCATCCTAAATCCCTCATTCAAGTGGGCATCAGAAATAGAAAGAGGGAAAATAAGTCTGATCACTGCAGGTAATTTTGACAGACTGTCACCTGCCTCCACTATTACCATGCTGCATAATCTTCCAAAACTTCTATAAATGCCTTCTGCCTATTAGCATTTTAAAGGGCTTTGTGGCCATCATACACCCATTCTGGAGCTAGGGATGTTTCATTATCCTCAATTAAACCTCTCTCAGAAGCAAGATTGGCAAGCATTTATTTATATATTTTCCTTAGAGGCAACATGGGAGGCATGGATTTTATAAAGTAGGCAGGGTGCTGTTCCGTGTGGGCATCAAGAGGCAATGCTGCTTTGGAATAATTCTCCTAATGTGAAGCCACCGCCATTAAAACATAAACCATAATTGCGGAAAGCAATTTGCTCAGTAGCAGAGAACTAACAGGATTTCTTATTGTGATTCAATAACAAGGGAGCATGAAGATGCAAGGCTGAAAAAGCTCCCCAAACTCTTTTAATTTTGTTGAAATGTAATTTTCTTCTGTGAAACCAATGTGAAAAGTTGAAATCGTTTCTATCACACTCATGAGCAAGATGTATATACATTTCATGTAAATTAACATTTTCTGACTTCAATGAATGTAAACACTCTTTCATTCGCACATTCCAAAATGTGTATTAATAAAAACTTGAACCTATGACAGGGTCAACAAACAGCCAAAGCAAATCCACAGCGAGGTCAAAAGTTGATGCGATCCAGGTTCTAATCAGTTTTGTCATACTTTATACACTGCTTCCCTTTCCCTAACAACTGATTATAGTTCAGTACAGACTTTAAAGCAACATGAAAAGTTTATAAATATTAATAATAAATATATTTAAAATCAATAACATTATTAATAGAATCCTTCCTATATAACATGGTCAAAATCAGTAATAGCATATAAATATATGAGATGTGGGAGATATTGTAGATTATATACTACTAAAGTCAAAATCAATAGTACCAATCTGGAATCTAATACTTTACCACTTATACTTATAAGAAGATATTTCATCTGGGTAATTCTATTTCTTTTATTAGATACAACGTGGATCAAATAAATGTTAGAAGCCATCAATGACACTAATGAATTTATAAAAGCACATTTATGTGTTTAAAATTTGCTGCTAGCTCATTTCTTTTCATAGCATCATCCACTTGCAAGGGACCAAGAACAGACATATCTTTGTATCTTTTGCTTAATTTTTTTTCCCTATTTTTAATGGCAGCACCCAATGGTGAGATAAGCAAGGGCCGGCCTTCCGCAGTCCACTCTGGGTACCGAATGCCTCCAGAGTGCACATGCTTTCTCTGCTCACCTGTCCCCAGCCCTGTGTGCTAAATCACCACGCCGGCTCCTGTGAGCTTTTCTAAGGCTCACTCCCTTCACAGCTGGTGAGTTGACACTTTCCATCACTTAACCTCTTGGCAACAGATGCCTCTCACTTAGGCACAGATGCTGAGTACCCACCCATCTCTAACATTAGCCTTGTGTTCTGACTAATTGGGCCAGCAGAGTCACAATTAAGATTTGAATAATTAGATAACAGCCATGATTACTTTTATAATTAATCCTCATATTGAGTCATCATGATCTGTCCTGGGTGATGACCACTGGCCTATACTTAATTCAAGTTGAGATAATTTGTTTTAAAGCAAAGCATTACTAAAAAAAAAGATCCCCCACCTTTCCCCTAGAATGAATGTAATTTTTTTGCTTAAATATGGCACTATGGAGAGATACATAATTTTCACTTTTCAATTAGATGTTACAGTGATTTCTTGGAGGGTAGGTACTTAATTCAGTTCATGCTAACAATTTTTTTTTTTTTTTTGTAAAGGTTCGCAATTTGGCTGCCATTTTGGTGCTGTGTGACCACATTAAATAAGTACAGTTTTTTTTTTCTTTTCTCACAAAGTTCACAGTATAATAAAACCACATACAATAAAAACAAATTGGGGATGACCCCTCTCTTCTCTCTCGTCTTCACAGAGTTAACAACCGTTACAGTTTCTCATGGTTTAGACGTGAGTTCCTTCTCTCATCTCTGTTTACATCCTGTCCACGTCTGTGATGGCCAAAATGTCCTATGGTGGAACTCTGGTGCTAAAAGTCACCTAAAATCGGGAGTCCAAAACAGACTGTCACATCTGTCCTCTGCTAGTCCCTCACAGACGCTGGGTCATCTTGATCCATCCCTTTCTCAGTGAAGGAGCCCTGAGCTCTGAAAATCTGTCTTCATGCACATTTCTCTCCTTCACCACAACGTGGGGGACTCCTGGTATTTTTTTTTGAAGTAATGTAAGAGCCCCGCCCCATTTATGCCTCATTTCCAAGCCTTTATCTCCAAAACTGTCACAGCCTCCCCTCATACAGCTGTGCACCTCTGTGTCTATTTCGCCCACCCTGGTGTCTCTCCACCCTTCGAGCACACACCGCCATCCCACTGGCTTTTGCATGAACCATCCAGTCCATCAGCCTGGCACGTCTTCCTTCCGTCTCCATCTAGTTACTACACATCTACTGATTTCTCTTCAAACATAGGTCCTTCCAAGGAGGCTTCTTTTGTCTCTAGGCCATGCCAGGCCCCGCCTTTCTGTATTTCACAATACCATTCACATTTCTTTCAGAGCACATTCCACACTTGTACCTATATACATTTTAGTGATTATCTTAGCTTATAGCTACCCTGGATCTGTCCCAGTTTCTGACACACAAGAGACATTTCGCTATTAAATCTATGAATCGTAAGATGGTATTATAATTCAAAAAGAACTAAAATGTGTAGTCAGCAACTAAAGATAGAGAGTTCTCCAAAGTCATTACTGAGTATTTACAACTTGGCCATACATCTCAACAGTCCTTAAAGAGCATATCCTCCTCCTCCTCCTCCTCCTCCTCCTCCTCCTCCTTCTTCTTCTTCTTCCTCTTCCTCTTCCTCTTCTTCTTCTTCTTCTTCTTTAAATGTTTACTATTAATTTTTGAGAGGGGGAGGGGCAGAGAGAGAGAGAGGGAGACACAGCTCCAGGCTCCGAGCTGTCAGCACAGAGCCTGACGTGGGGCTTGACCTCATGAACCATGAGATGCTGACCTGAGCTGAAGTCAAATGCTTAACTGACCGAGCCACCCAAGCGCCCCAGGAACATACTCTCTTATACATGTGTTCATGCATTTAAGAATTAGCACTCAAGTGGTATCATGTGACAAACACAGTACCAAACACTGAGGTTTAAACAAACATAAGATACGGCCTGGGCCTGCACAGAGTTTATAATCTATCAGGTGACACAAATTCACAAAGAAAATTAGGAAGCAATATGGCACATGTAGTGAAACAGTCAAATTAGGCTTCTGGTTGGAGATGAAGAAGAGCTTCCTGGTGAAAGTGATGTCAGTTCTGAGTTTCCAAGAGACAACAGGAATTACCCAGAATAGTTATGGAGGAGTTTAAGGATAAGAAGGAGAAGAGCAGATACATTTCAAGCACTGTGGACAGCAGAGGGGCCAAAAATACCATTAGGAGTGTGTTTGTAGATTCTTGGGCATGTGACTGAAAATTATTCACAGTGACTAAAGAGAACTTCACGGGGAAAGGAATGGCAGGAAGGAAGGGGGAGGGGAGAAGATGGGGATGTGTCCTCATATTCCATGCTACAAAGACTGGAGCTCATTTCGAATTAACAGAGCGTCAGTGGAGGCTTCACGTGGGAAAGTGGCAAGGTTAAGATCATAGCTGGGGAGACAGGCCGCAAAAGAGAAGAGACCGGAGGCCAGGATATTGACAAGGAGGCAGAATCCCTGCAAGAATAAGGCCTGACTTTCAGAGTGAAACAGCAATATGCATCTGCAGTCAGAGAATTAGGGAATTGGGAGGCACAACTGAGAACCGCGGCACAGGGAGGAAGCGTGGGGGGGGGGGGGGGGAGTTATCATACATGACGTAGCAGAAGATACTGAGGTTTCAAACATGAATGCTGAACACATTTTAGCTTATCTGGCTCATATATTAGAATCCTACATACAGGCCTCTTGTTTGTTTGTGAATACTAAATGTTCTTACCAATTTGTATGTATAAAGTCTAAGGTGAACTAAAGGTATTGCAAGTTCCCAAATTTGAAATTAATGTTTCCAGGAGAAAACACGTTCAGAATTCTAACCAAGAGGAAAAGGAGATCTAAGGGGATACATTGGTTGAAACCATATTCCAAATGCAGTGTTTTTTGAAGCTGTAAATATTAGATGATGGGAAAACTCCCATTTCCTCTATGTTTTCAACAACATATCCCTATTCCTTCTATTTGCTGACCACTTTCCCAAGCATTGGAGATTACAAGTGGATTCAAGAGAGACCTGAGGGTTAGAAGTGTACTGTGTGATGAATGGCAGCTTACTTCTGGAATGTACATAACCTAGAACAAGAAGTTAATCTTTCTTCTATTAGGGGTTAGAGCTACATTTCTTCAGGTTTTTGCTTTGTTTGTATACAATTTTTTTTAAGCAGCCCAATTTGTTAGGCAAATTCTTGGGGAGATCCATGTTTGCCTGATTGCTCATGTAGTTGTTTTCCAGGAGCAAAGACCCACAGGATTACTGAATGGACCAGAAGACTCCACTGCATTCTTTCACTGCAGAAGAGAATAACAACTTGGTTTGGCTCAGTTCAACTTATTGGACTAATGCCAGACTACCCACGGTATCATTCAAGCCTTGTTAATACAAAATAATTAAAATAAAATAAAATAAAATAAAATAAAATAAAATAAAATAAAATATTAGTAGTAATTGTGAATACAGACTGAATTTATGTAGGATTATTTTCTTCTACTTTTTCTATTAAGAACAGCATAGCAGGTAAAAGAAGTATTTTTTGTGGGGCACCTGGGTGGTTCAGTTGGTTGGGTGCCCGACTTCAACTTTGGCTCAGGTCATGATCCCACAGTTCATGGGTTAGAGCCCCACATCAGGCTCTGAGCTGACAGCTCAAAGCCTGGAGAGAGCCTGCCTCGGTTCTCCCTCTCTCTCTGCCCCTCCCCCACTCACACTCTGTCTCTCTCTCTCTCTCTCTCTCTCTCTCTCTCTCTCAAAAATAAATAAATGTAAAAACATTAAAAAAGAGAAGTATTTTTTAATTGAAATAAGTGGACATTCTCACACGAGTTAGAATCTGGAAATGAAAATGAGGGTGCCAAAACTAATCAGACCTAGCATGGAGTCTGAGTCCTCGCCTCAGTGCCAGAAGATCTATTTGAATGTAGTCCAGTGGGGAAAAGAAAGTTCACACCTGGCTGATGAGAAATAGGAGTTATGAGAAACGACACATTCAGGTACCAGGCCTGTGGGCTTGAGAGCCGATACACTGCCTGCCATTTGATTTATGTCTTCTAAATTCTACTCTCCATCATTGTTTTTTTTAATGAGAAAAAAAAAAAACAAAACCTTGCCATTTGGTCTACAGGTGCCAAGCGGCTTAAGGAAAGATACATGCTCAAGCTGCAAGTAAGAAGAGATAAAGGGAAGGGCAGTGCTCTTTTTCTGTGACTGCAGTCGTGTGAGCAATGGAGACAGAACAAGGGACAGTACTGCCCAGAGGAGTTGCCATCTTCCAAGAGACATGAGCACTACAGGCTTGCCTGGCAGAAGGCAGGAGGTCAGAGGGGAAAACCCAAGAATCTCGTTTTTGAGAGCATGAGCGAGTACCCTGGGACCTTTCACAAACAGCCCAGTGAGAGTTGAGTGGACCCGGTGCACCCGTCAAGGCAGTGGGTCCCGAGCCATGATAAAGGTGGCACTGATGAAAATCAGATCTATTTTATTAGCTCAGGCCCAGACGTTTAAGCTGCCATGGGTTGCAATAAAAGTTAACTTTTCATCCTCCAGACAAACGGTGTTTTTCTTAGCTTGGAATTATTAGAGACACTGGGAATCAAAGTTGTAGATAGGGTGAGGGGTAAAAATCCTGAAAACTCTGAAACCTAGAGAGATTGAGGGAATACACGGGGAATGCCAGCAAAATATGGGGACCTGGGCCATCTAGTTAATGTAATAATAATCTACACCAGCATTGTGCTTGCTATAAGCCAGGCACTTTGCTAAGCTCATTTATGATGGCATCTCAATACAGAAACCACTTCTGAGGTCACAAATATTATCGGTATGCTAAACAAAAGTAAAAAAAAAAATGTCTAAAACTGAACAGGTATTGAGACATGGAATCAGACTGGAATTTCAATGTGTCGAATTGCAAAGCCCATTATTTTAATTTCATATCACTACACCTTTCAGATCTACTCAGCAGTCCTGGCTGTGTTTCCTGGTGACCTCATTAAGGTTGGGAAAGGCAAAAGAAAAAACAATTTTTGTTATTTCTTTGAGTGATTGTTATTCATCAGGGACTCTGATAGGTACTTTCCCACCCTTTATCTCATTTAATCCTCAAAATAATCAATGATGAAGTATTAAAATATATAATTTATGGGGGGCCTGCATCGCTCAGTTGGCTAAGCGACCGACTTCAGCTTAGGTCATGATCTCAGAGTTTGTGAGTTTGAGTCTCACATCAGGCTCTGCGCTGACAGCTCAGAGCCTGGAGCTGCTTCAGATTCTGTGTCTCGCTCTTTCTCTGCCTTTCCTCCCCATCTCTTTCTCTCTCTCAAAAACAACTGAACATTAAAAAAATTGAAGAAAAATTAAAAATATATACTTTATGCTTTTTACACACAAAGAAGCAAAGAGCCTTCTCACTCTTACTCTATTGCCATCGGGTTTGTTTCTTCTGATGATTTTTCTTCTTCCCTAATTCTCTGCAAAAAGGAGAACATTCTGCCAGTTTATTTCCCTTTCTTTGTTGTTCTTGAATTTAGTTCATCATGAGGAAATAAAAGCCTGGGATAAAATGCTCACTCTTTTTTCTGTATGGTATTTCTTTCCCTCTCTCACTCATACACACACACACACAAACACACACACACACACACACACACACACACACACACACATACACACTCAATCATATTTTCTCATCATTAACCTGTTATTAGTAACAAAAGAGAAGTATTCATTCATTGATCATAGGATTTATCTCTAGATGTCTAGATGGGATAAAATAACATAAATAAGAGCATGCCATATCTTGCTTTGCACATCACGTTTCAGAAGTTCTGGGGGAATAGTGTGTGTGTATGCATATACGTAATTAAATGTATAAAAGTAGAGATATGCATATATATGCATATATCCATATATCCATATACTTTTATATACATAGGCTATGTGTATACATACACGTACTTTTAAGGAAAAATTAGAATTTTCTCTATTACTAACTGTAGTGTTCTACTCCAGGTAGCATCTGGTAGGCAAGCCACATATACAGTCACTTGAATTGAACTCCAGTAGGCGGGAGACTTTAAACAGCTCTCAAAATCTCCTTACAGGTTCCCTTAAAACTGGATATCTGCAAAGGGAATAAGGCAATTAACTCCACCATGCAGATCGGGCTTGAACAATTCCTAAAAGAGCCTAGGTTAGGTTTCCTGCACTTTTTTCCTTTTCCTCTGTTCTGCTCTCTCCCTCAGGATTAAATACCAGTGAGTCTGGTGCACAGTGTAGTTTCTCGTTGGGTCTTCTCTCCATTTATCTCACACAATAGACCTTTCCCCTTTCCAAAAACACTTGGTGTTCAGAGCAGGTCAGTTCCACTTTTCCAGTGCCAGTCATCATGAAAAGTTACCATGAGAAGATATTGATTAGTAAGAAATAGCTAGTTGCATTTCTAACCCTAGGGCCTATCATACCCCAAATTAAAGGGTGAAAATAATATTGGGAAGTTCAGATTTTGTCTGAGAGCTCCAGGGAGATGCTTAGGACGAGAAGAAGATTTCAGCAGCGCTACATGTAGTCTGTTTAGGCAACTCTTCTGTTTTATTCTAAATTGGCTTCTATTGCCTTTGATGAAATCATGTATCAGTAAAGTGTCCTTATTACAGAGTCCTCATCTAAAATTATGCTGTTATTGTCACTTTTTGCTAAAATACATCTGTACAGTAAAATGTCTGGGGCAATTATTGCATTTCTGCTTCGAACTCTCCTTATACACAAAATCATTACCTTTAAAATGTATAAACTATCAAAACATGTATTTTCTAATTTATAAATTTGTATGCTTCTTGCAGGAAATTCTTACACACTTCTTTCTTTCTTTTCTCATGTATCTGTGTGCAATCAGTTTGAAGACTATAAAAGACTTTCTATGGTGCTCTTCACTTGCAAACTGGTGGGATAAAATTCATTATGATAAAAATAACCCAATGAAATGTGTTATTTCTGTCACAATAAAAATCAGTCTCAGGGCACCTGGGTGGCTCACTCAGTTGGGTGTCTGACTCCTGATTTCGGCTCAGGTCTCGATCTCGCAGTTCACGGGTTCCAGCCCTGCATCAGGCTCTGTGCTGACAGTGCAAAGCCTGTTTGGGATTCTGTCTCTCCCGCTCTCTGATTCTACCTTTCTCCCTTTGTCTCTCTCTCTCTCTCAAAATAAATAAATAAACTTAAAAGAAATCAATCTCAATCATGTTTGAAAAGAAAAAAATACAGATAGTTTATAATTACACCAAAGTTCTTAGCTAAACAGCATAGATAATTTCTTTAATTTAAAAAAAAAAAATCACACTGTGTTTTTGTCTACCTACCTACCTACCTACCTACCTATTCACATAGTCACCATTCACATCAAGGTGCCCATCTCAAGCACCTCAGAAGGCTCCTTTTGTACACTTTCTCAGTCAATTCCCCCAAAGAAAAGCACTCATGATGTTGTCTAAGTGAATACACTATATAACATTATCATTCTTTTCACTGTGCTTTCATTCCATATAGTTATTAACAAGGTTGACATTGGGCTTCAAATTTGGTATGCACCTTGCACACCAAATGAACACCTTTTATGAACATGACATACAGATGATAGTTCTGTTATCTGATAATTTACATAGTGGAAAACACTACAAACAGTATTTCTGACATTCTTCAAAATTGTTATGTTTTTTTTTTGTAGGAATCATAACTAACACCAAGAGCATAATGCCTAACAAACTGTTTCTGCTTTTAAAATTATACCTAGAAACAAAAATGCTGAGCCTTTTCCATTTGCATGTGTTGTTACCCTCTTGTCAGACTAAGGTCCTGGCTCCAAGACCTATGGGAATTCTACTCTTTATTACTACCTCGCTATAGCAATTCTGCTGTATCTAACAAGTAGTTGACACACAAGTCTCAGGACTGATTTTTTAGAGATATCTTTTACTTTCATTGATACTGGCTTCATAAGAACAAAAATGTTTTTCATTCTGGAGTTTCTTCTTGGAATGCCAAACCTATCTACCATTTCAATGAGTGCAACACTAACAGCATCACCCTTTTAACCAACCCTCAAGACTCTGAAATGTTTACCATGCCTGAGAAGGTTTAATTTTCTTGGAAAGCAAGCAGAGAGGAAACTAGGGCCTAATTTTGGTGACTTGGTGTGGGTCAGAGGAAAGGGAGTGAATGGTCTTTCAATAGCGTCAAGCTATAACGTGTCCAACAGGGACCCTAGAGACATGCCTGAACCTAGACACAAACTGTAGAGAACAGTGAAGCAGTGGGGATGCAGGGCCTGGGCATCATGGATAAATTATGGCATTTTCCTATGGAAGAAGCATTTTATCTTGCTTAGTGATTTGTTACTTAATCTATAATCCTACTTTTAAGAACCTGCCTATAGTCAAAGAATCAATATTTGACTTATATGGATCTGAGGAGGATGATAACCTATGCATAGAGAAGTATGCTTAGAATGGGGGGAAGTTTTCCAAGTCAGGTTCCTCCAAAGACGAATGAGTGACTTTGTGAAGCAAAACATTTTAACTGTACTGCTTTTACCCAAACCAGTCTCGACGCTTTGTGAGCAGGATACTCCCATCACAGACACACACACACGAAAGATGGTGAAGAGGCTCGAGGTCTATAGGTGTGTGGATACTTCATCATGAGGGGCAGGTCTGTAAAACCTGGACTAAGAAAGGTCCAGAAGAGAGTGGCTGGAAGAAGGGGCTGTTAGCTTCTTAAGTTGGTATGTTGGTCAAGACCAAGAGTAACATAAACCATCATTACCCAACAAGCTTCACTTCTTTGAAGGGATTCGTGTAACTTCCTAAGAGTTTTTGTGTTAACTTTGCATTCATTGCCACTTAACTGTGATGGGTTCTTCTCCTCATGTCTGCTGATCAGAGCATAACTGGGTCTGTTTTTTGGTTTTGTTTTTGTTTATTTCCTTAAAATGTCTTAAAAAGAAATTGGCTTAGCATCTGGTAAGGAAAAAAATCCCAATGTCTAATTATACTTCTGAGTAAATTACAGAATTGTGGGATATGAAACCTGTTTACTCTTTTTTTGTTTCTGACAGGAGATATTTCTCTATTAATATTATGTTCCTCTTTAGACACTAGTCCCAACATTTATCTTGGTATTGTATTTTTCTTTGCCTTTCAGATGTTTGCCTTTGGGGGCACTGATAAAAAAACAGCCACATTATATTTGGTGAATCTGCATTAAAAATCACTTCTTTTCCTCACAAGCTATTTAAAATGTCATTTGTGCCTCATTGAGGCTTTTAGAAAAATCCAGAAATCTAGACCCAGGTGACCCACACTGTTTCTGCAAGGACTCTGACTTCTTTTTGAGGATTATGGTTCCAAGGAAGATTGCTTCTAAGTATCTGTGAAATAAATATTTTCCAGAATTAACGCTGTTGTTTACTCTATATTGATTTTTAGGGTATTTCACTTCACCTCATCTAAAGGACAAACGATAAAGTATAGTTTAATTATGGTAGTATTAAATAATCTGGTGTAACTGTTCCTTAACTGTGAGAGACCAAAGAATATCTATTCAGGATATGCTTTTTGACTACTGATTCTCCAGGATAGGCCATTTCTATTGTTTGCTCTACCAATTATTTTCCTCTAAAGATCAAAAGCCCTAATAATAATAGTGTCATTTCCCTGCACTAAATATCACCTAGCTATGAAATAAAAAGCTATAAGAGTGGTACTTTTAAAGAGAATGGACTTTTGAGCTAAAATATGCATGCTCATTGATCACAAATGGATGAGAAATGTCACCCAGTTATTACACAGAAAGGTGCTGATTGAATATAGGTGACCTTTACCAAACGTGTATGAACAGCTTTTGCTGTTCATTAACGGATAAGATATCTACATAGTCCATGAGGTGGATAAAATGTATGAAATACATTAGACAAATTTCAGTGGTTGCAGGCATGACAAATTTTTGAATTAACCTAATTGTTACCATATTTTTGTGTTTTTTGACATTTTGTAAAGGTGACACAGGAGCACAGTTCTATTCAAAATGGCAGGAAGTTAACCGCCCAAGTGGAAGAGAGAAGCTTATGAATAGATGACTGCTTTTGAATTCAGAGAAGTACATTATCTGTCTTTTTCCGCAAATGATTTGTGTACGTCAGTGCCTGTCACCAGGAAAACACAGTAGTGAATGAAACAGGCACAGAGCCTGCCATCAGACAGTTTGGAATTTAGCATTATTATATGACGTAATGAGTTCTGTGATTGGAGTGTAAGAGGCTTACAGTGTGTTATGGAAATTGATAGGAGGGGCATTTTAACTAGACCCGTAGGGGTCAAACTACTTGGGTAAAGTGACATCTTCTGTTCTAAGGGTCAAGAGATTTAGCCAGGAAAAAAGTCAACTTAATGTGACAGGCAGAAAACTTGAAATCTCACAAAGGATGCCTGACAAATCGACTGGTAGGTGAGGCAAGACTAGAGAGGACAGAACATCCAGACTTTGCATACAGACAGATGCCTCAGGGAGGTCTGAATTATATCCTAAAAGAGATGGGGTATTCCAAGGGAAACCTTTAACACAGGAATAGTAAGATCAGGTTTGTATTTAGAGAGGTCAATATTCTGGCAGTAAGGGGCACTATTTTATGACAAGAAAGTATAACACAGAGACTACAAACAAGTAACAGATGAAGGTGGTATGAACCTTGGAGACGTAAAGATGAAAATCCACATGAGTGAGATTTAGACGGAGGAACAGAAAGGACTAGATATTGATTGGATATGTAGGGTACAAGAAGTGGAAAGGCAAAGATAAGAGCTGGCTTTCTAAGCTGACTCATTTGGACAGGTTACAGTATCATTTACTGAGATTGTGTAGAGAGATTACATAGAAAGACTTGGGGGTTAAGATGGGAGGACATTTTGACCCCTCTCTCCCTTCTTCCATTTCTTCCTTCCTTCTTTCTTTCCTTCCTATAACACATAGATACTAATTATATCATAGCCAGTAATCTAGGTATTGAGGCTTCAGCAGGGAACAAAATAAGGTTTTTATCTTCACAGAGCTTACAGTCCCATTGAAGAACCCATCATCAGGCATAAGTGTTAAATATCAGATGAACAGTAAGGAGAAAAAAAGGGAAGGGCTACTATTTTGGGTGGAATGGTAAGAGAAAACTTCTGTGAGTAAATGATATCTCCTATTCAATTTCAGCTACAATCAATAACAACAAATTATTTCACAAAAGAAGTAGAGCTTCTGCCAGAGTAACACCTAGTATTCTACTTCTGGAATGAAAAGGTCAGACTGTTATTCCCCTAAGAATGTGAGTGACATTAAGTTTGAATAGTCCATTATGAGTTTGGTTATCCAGCAAGGGTAGATGTAAGAACGTGGCCTTTTCTGTTAGGTTACAGCTGGAGGAAGGAGAACGTGAACATTTTTCCACGTCAATACTAGCAGGTATGGCCATCCACAGTCTGCCATTTTTAATTAACTCTGAAACTGAAATAAATGTGTCATCTAATCATGTAATAGAGTCCCTGAAAGTCACATATGGATATATAGTGGGCCAAACTTATCCTCATTCAACCCCTTATTTGGTTTTAACCTCTGAACTTTCACATGTCCTTGGCCCAACATTTTAAGAGTGTCTTACTGTCTCTCCCTTGAGTTCCACAAAAAATGAATTTTCTCCTCTGGTATATTTTTATTTTGTTTTTTCATTTTCATGTTTCCATAATACATAATATATATGTATAAATATTATATATGTGCATACATATATATTTCAAATTGAAGTAGTGAAAATAAAGTGCAAGATTCAGAATAGAGCACCAACATATCTGTCTCTCCCTTTCTCAAATCATTTAATGGGATCCCACTCTTTCTGGGTTGAAGGTTAAACTCCTTACATAGGCAAATATGAAGTTGCTTCTTCTTACACATACATTACTACATCATCCTGTTAAACCAATGGTCCTGTTAAACCAATGGTCCTGTTAAAACTAATATGGTCATGGAAGATGGTAGGAATTCTCTTACATTTCTGTGCCTTTGCACATAGTATGACTTCTGTTAGGAACTTACAACCCCACCTCTTCTGTCTAACTACAAATTATTCTTCAAATTCGAGCTCAGATAGCTTCTTGGAAGTATCCCATGATCCCTCAAAGTTAAGTCAGAAGCTACTCTGTACATTAATAACACCCTGTACCTATTGTCCGTGATTGAACGCCAGACAGTATTGTAACTGCATTTTCTCTTGTCTGGCTCCCCCATCCCACCAACAACAGGCAGAATACATCATAAATAAGAACTAGGGCTCATTGTCATATGTCCCTAGCATCTAGCGGAGTGCCTGACACTTAGGAGGTACACAATAGTGACTGAGTAAATTAAGTGGATGAATGTAAGCCTTTTAAGAAATGTGCTTGAAACTTACACAGTCCTAAGGAAAAGCACCACTATGGTTACTTAGGTACTTGCCTCAATTCTGACACATAGACCATGCAATTTACTGATTCAGTTGGAACATCCATACATTCTTTTGTTCACTAGGTATTTTCTGAGAATCTGCTCTATACTGGGCACCATTCTAGGCATCAGGTTGCAGTTATGAATAAAAGAAACAAAAACCCTGCTTCATGGACATCACATTCTTATGCTTAATGTGAGTGGGGAGACAGATAATAAAAAAAACAAGGTAACAAGTGTATGTTTAATGTAATATTAAACATTCTAGAAGAAAAAATATAGAAGAGTAATAGGGAATTCAATCGGCAAGTTTGGATAATAAAAAATATACTACAATATAAATTATACAAAATTTGTGTCTATATTAATTAAATATAGTATTTCCCTTAGGGTTTTATAGGTTTTAGCAATAAAAAGGAAATGTGGCAGTTGGAAATAGAAAAAAAAAGGTTAAATAGAGGAGAGAACTGAAATCAATATCCTTGCCATTTATTTTGGGGAGAGAAGAAGAAAGTTGAACTGACAAATAATGAAGTCTCAGGACTGCATTCCTAGGAATGGAGGGAACTGAAATGTGAGAAGTCAGCATTTTCTGCTAAGTTTTGAACTTTGGTATGGACTTAGCCTAGGTGGTGCTATGGCCAGAAATTTCTACACATTGGGAAGTAGGTTGGAAAAGCAACACTTGTCCTTAAAGATCACCTTAACTGCAAATAAATATTAGCAATGCTTACCTAAATATGTTGCTTTCTAAAGCACTCAATTATTCTATTTCCAGAATGGGTAAGTGGGGAGTCCACAACAGATTGTTAAAAAAAAAAAAAGTTTTCTCAAGTTTGACCTAGCTCAGGACTTCCTATCACCATTCTTTGATGGAAAGAGTTTCTTGAGAAGTTTTATTGACTTGACACAGGTGAGCTGGGCTACAAGTCATGTCCTTGAAAATTTACCCACCTGTGGCAACCATAGGGCAGAGGGAGGCCAGAATGAGCACAGCATTTCTCACTGAGCGACAGCCCTGTCATCCCTGTGAGGTTGTGAGAAATGCATACTCTCAGGCAGCACTCCAGAACCGCTTGACCAAGAGCCCCAGATAATCTGCATGCCCACTCATGTTTGGAGTCGCTGGTCTACAGCTGCAATTCTCAACCTTGTCTGAATATTAGAATTACCCAGGAAATTGTTTCAATCACAGTAATTAGGTCACATGCCTATATATTCTGAATTTATCAGAATAACCTTCATATGTCTCAAAACTGTGGTTCCTGGGTTCTTTGTCAGAACTACTAAATCAATACTCCAGGTATGGGACCCAGGAATCTGCTGTTTTAAGATGCATAGTCACTGATTCCTCTATATATCAAATTGTAAGAATGTGGGGCTTGGGGGCACCCAGGTGAGTCAGTTGGTTAAGCATCTGACTCTTGATATTAGCTCAGGTCGGAATTTCGTGGTGGCAGGATTGAGCCGCATGTGGGACTCTGTGCTAAACATGGTGACTGCTTGGAATTCTCTCTCTCCCTCTTTCTTTCTGCCCCTCCCCCAGTCACATGCACTCTTGTGTGCACATGCTGGCTCGCTCTCTCTCTTTCTCAAAATAAAGAAACATTAAAAAAAATGAATGTGTGGCATGGAGGATGGAAAACAATTAATTCTTTTGCAAAAATACAGATTTGCTATGCTTATTACTTGAATCAATTTAATCAATATGCAAAATTTGGAATATTTTTGCATATATATGCAAAATTTTCAACATTTATAATTAGAAGATTGAAATTGCATAAAACAGTATGGATGAATTAGTGGATAGGAGGAAATGATAAGCTTGAATCTATATGGAAAAAGACATTTAGATAATTATCTTCAAAACATTTTAAAAATATTTCACCAAATATTTATTATTCTCATAATAATACAAAAAAAGACACGCAACATGAGTTAGTTTCTTTTTTAAGCAAGGAGTCAGCAAACTTCTGCAAAAGACAAAACAGCAAAAATCTTCAGCTTTGCAGCCTCTACAATATCTTTATGTTCAACTATTCAGCTCTGGTTTTGTGCATGCAAACAACCACTGACGAAAATAGAAGGGTTTCTATAAACTGTCTACTGAATTACTTTCTTTCAAGAAACATCCACTCATCTGTCTAAATCCAATAGAAAAAAATTGCATGTTCCTAAAATGCAAATACTGATATAAACATAGTGTCAGGAAGTGGTTTCAGGAGCTTCTGGTAAGGTCCCAGTGTGCATTCCTGCTAAAGAGAGATACTATCCCTCATTTTCTCTACGTGACAGATAAAGTGAGGGACTCATAACAAGGTTTCTCATTTATAATAACTATCATCTCCTGATGACCTGAGCAATTATATCAATTATCTCCTTTATTTCACACAACAGTGCTATGGATCAGACTATCATTATGTTTTTTTTTTTCTTTTTCTTTCTTCTTTTTTTTAATGTTTATGTGTTTTTGAGAGACACAGAGGCACAGAGCATGAGCAGGGGAAGGAAAGAGAGAGAGAGGGAGACACAGAATCTGAAGCAAGCTCCAGGTTCTGAGCTGTCAGCACAGAGCCCGATGCAGGATTCGAGGCCATGAACCACAAGATCATGACCTGAGCCCAGGTCGGATGCTTAACCTACTGAGCCACCCAGGCGCCCCATGGAACAGTACTACCATTAGATCCATTTTAAAAATCACAAAAAAAACCCACAAAGTTTAGATACTTTAACTTATGTGCCTGAAGTCATAGAGCTAGACATTACCCTTAGTGGTCATTTGAACCTTGGTAGTACTTGTACATCATTATAGCCACTACACATTTCTGTCTTATCCATTTTCTAATGAGACCATGAATACTTAAGATGCTGGGCTGGTTATAACCTTTTAGTTTGCAAAAAACAAAGATTTACTCAGCTTAAATTAGTAAATGGGACTGCAACCATAGAGAAAAATGTTGAAAACAGGAAGTCTCACCACTGCACAGGGTGCCTGAAATATTACCCAGGATAACACAGCTTTGTTACCCCTCCACAAAAAAGCTCTCCTTTCTTGTGCTTAGCCATTATGGTGACTCAGAAAATGTGTCTCACCTGACATAAAGGAATAAACCTCTTCTTTCTTTTCTACCAACCTCATGACCTCAGCTTATTCATGATTTCTGCAGACTACCATCTGTGTTTTTCAACTTCTGCTCCTGCCCACCAACTGCTGTTATCCACATTTATTTCAGATTTTAAAAGTCACCAAGTCAGGTATTTATTACCTAATAGAGAACATCCTACACTGGTCTGGTTCTTTTGTCATCCACCTGGTATCCATTGGCCATCCCAGAGATGTTTGTTTTACATCTCTGGTCAAATCTACTGTGACCAGTGGGTCTTAGACACATAGTCATATTTCTTGGATGAGGATACCTGTGCATTGTGGACATAACAAACTCCTATGCAATACTGCTTTTAACAGATCATGGCCATTCTTTTGGAATAGTAATAAAGGAGGTTATCTATCTATCTACACACACACACACACACACACACACACACACACACACGTGTATATATATGTGTGTGTGTGCATATATATATATATATATATGTATATATATATATATATATATATATATATATATAATTTGTTTTCCTGTTATTGTTATATGCACCTAGGATAAGCCAATCCCTTTCTAAAAAACTAGAGAATGGAAAGTAAGCTGGCTGGTAGTTGGAGATAGATAGATAGATAGATAGATAGATAGATAGATGATAGATCATGTTTCTAAAAAATATTGAATCCAATATTCACAATATCTGTTATAATGTTATTTTTTTAAATGTTTGGGAGTATGTTGGAGCATAATAAATGGTATTTTGTAACTATGCAACCTAACTTCCACTTACATCTCAGTACATCCTTGGATATGATAGCTAACCATTATTGATTTTCCAGGTCAGTCCTAATTTTGTGACATCTCTTCTCTTTTGTCATAGACTGAACAAAATTTTGGTTTGGATAATGTCACAAATCAACATAATTAGCTATAGTAAATCTCTGCATATACATGGGAAGGTTTATATAAAGTCAGTAGAACAAATAGACTTCTGTACACTTAAATATTAATTTTTCAGTCACTTTCCAACATTCAATTCCAACCATTAGTTTATATTTTCTTTCTTTTTTTTAATTTTTTAAAAATGTTTTATTTAGTTTTGAGAGATAGAGTGCAAGCAGGGGAGGAACAGAGAGAGAGGGGGACACAGAATCCGAAGCAGGCTTCAGGCTCTGAGCTGTCAGTACAGAACCCGATGTGGGGCTCACATCCATGAACCATGAGATCATGACCTGAGCTGAAGTCGGATGCTCAACTGAAAACTGGGCCAGGCGCCCCAGTTTATCCTGTCTACTATTGTGAGTGTCTTTTGCCATGAACATGAATTCTTCTTTACTTTTCTTTTAATCTCGTTTCACAGAAGTGGCATTGAATTTATATCACTACGTTATAATTTGATTTTATCCTGAGAGTATGTCCACTGCTCCCGATACTAAATTTCAGTTCCAATTATCCACATGGTAGAGAACTTTATCTGTTAGTGGTAATCAGGATCAGCTTGATGCAAAGACTCCTATACTGACTTCTTTCAGAACCAAAAAGAACAAAGTACATGCTTATTTCAAAAACTGGTGGTTATGGAATTTACAAAGTCATTTTCTTTGAGTAAGTCAAGAGTTAAACTATTTTGAAGGTAATATAATTAAGCTGTACTATCTTATAAATTATCTTAAAATATTCATGAGTGCCACATCAAACACTGGAAAAGGTCACAACATACTAGGTGATATAAAAGTACAGCATAAATATTAGGAGCTTTAAACGCAGGCCGATCTGAGTGTGAATCAAAGGTCCGCTGACTATGGTATGTCCTTCCCTCGGTTACCTGTCCTCTCCCAGCCTGCATCTCCTCATTGGAGTTAACCTTGATGTTATCAATTTTACTTGATGATTATGAAACTATATATGCAAAGTTTATAACCCAGCTGTTTGTCATTTAGAAAACTTGTTAGACACTGCTTGTCCCTATTACCTTTTATTGAAAATGTCACAAAGAGAAAAGCAGGTTATAAATCAAAAGGAAAGTTTTAACAGACTTTTTGGTTTAAATTTTAAAACTGTCTACTCGAAGTGAGTTTATCCTATAAGATGTTTTTGGATCCCACAGAAGGAATAAATTACTGTCAAATGAATGAAAAATGGGATTCAATATAGAATATAGAGGCAAGGGGGCACTTGGAGATAATATAATAAGTGAGGAAAAACAAAAGAGAAATCTGATTGAAGAGTCAGGTGCTACCTAAAAGCAACGACTCCTAAAATTCAATTGTACCCAATATTTTCTGCATTTCCTTTTTAGCTTACATAATGCAAATTAAGACAACATCTACAATCATAAAACCTCTTTAAAAACTTCAGGTATAACTTTTTAATTTTTATCTTTATTTATTTTGAGAGAGAGAATGAGCAGGGGAGGGGCAGAGAAAAAGAAAGAGAGAGAGAGGGAGGGAGGGAGGGAGGGAGAGAGAGAGAGAGAGAGAGAGTATCCCAAGCAGGCTCCACACTGTGAGTGTGAAGGCTTGAACTCAGGAACTGTGAGATCATGACCTGAGCTGAAATAAAGAGTCAAACGCTTATCCGACGGAGCCACCCAGGTGTCCCTAGGTATAACTTTTTAAATAAGAACTATAATTGCCTTCATTTTTAGACTTATATATTTCATTTATACACTGACACATCTTTCAATAGTCATATACATCAACAAAGTACATCCAATAAAAGTTCACTGGGTAGGATACCACCATCAATTTTGAACTCTGCACAAGGATAGTCGATAATACAGAGATAGTTTAAGCATTGTAAAAGTTTGGTCGTGGCAAATGTGGCCTTGTGTGGTTAATGTTGTCTCTTTCTATGTATCAATAGTACTAAAAAACCAAAAATTTAAAATTAAAAAAAAAGGAAGAAGAGTAAGATGAAGCCAAAACCCAGTAAGAGCTAACTGTTATCAACACATTTCTCTCAGGTATCTTTGAATCAGTTGAGAAACCAACTCTCTGGAGAAAAGACACAGAAGTCTCAGTGTAACAGAGGCAGATGAATGTCTTCAGTCTTTGGCTGAAAAACATTCAGACAACCAGCAAACACATGTCAGCGCCTATGGGTATCCTGAAAATAGTTTATTCCTGTGAGAGAAGTAACAACATCAACATCAGCCTGAAAAGCTCTCTAGAGAATTTCAGAAGGATGGCCAATTAAGATAAAGAGTGTTTTGACATCTTAATAAAATGCTACATCTCAGGATAACCATAGGAGAAGGGTAGAATCACCATTTCATGAAATATGAGTGCTCATTCTAGAAAAGCAAGTTTAAGATACCATGTAAGTCTTTACATGAAAGCAGCTAGATATTTATTAGATAAATATTGTGTCTTAGCAGAATAGAGTGGTTATTGAAATTCAGTGTATATAAGTATGATATGTACCTATACCTTAACTAATGTTTCCCTGTTTGAAAATCATTTTGAACTACTACATTATAAAAAGGTAAGTGGTTGCTATCATTCACTCACACCATGCTTAGGGTACTAATCAATCAATCATATCTAATTACAGTGATAGAATTACTGTAGTATTCTTGATTACATAGAAATTTATGATAATATGGTATAAAACCGTTAGATTATATGTGCAAAGTAATATAGAAAAAAGTTCACATAATTAAATGCAACTTTGAAAAAAAAAACTCTTCCATTCTCTCTGGATATTCTTAAACTTAGGAGAAAAAATAGCTTTAGAAGAAATAACATGTACCAGTTTATCCTAATTGCGTAGATAATTGCCCTAAACTATGTACAAAGCAAGCTTAACCTCAATTCGCTTTAGTTTGATAACAAAGAGCAACCTCAAACATAAAAGCCAAGATTTCAATAAACACACGAATGTAATCTCTTATTGGAGCATTCTCCTTTCAAAAATAAGCATTTTAGAGAGAAGTTAATTTTTCTTGTCTTTCCTTTTATTAATCTATTTCAGAAAAGAAATCGTTCTCTTCTACAAGAACCATAAATCGTATCAGTGGTATATTAATTCTTTTTGGTTTGTTTTTCTTAACAGTTACATCAGAAACTTTATCATTTTATATTTTAATACCTAAATGGACACTGTTAAAACATTCGGGGATTAGCCCTTAAATCCTTTAACCCACAGGGAGCCCGGGAACATTGTTAAAGTAGAGAGCTGCACAAAATCTCAACTCTCATTTGCAAATTTTCTTTCCATCTAATTTAACTTTGAAGCGTTTCGACTCCGAGATTTCGCCATATGACATCAACAAAACACTTCAATCAAAATCAAGTTACCTTAGCGCTGCACAGTTCTCCAGATTACTAAAAAGGTAAAATGAGAAATTCACTCTCTTTTCATATTTCCCTTTATTTTCTCTTGATGCAAGGCAAGCCTGTTCGTATTTCAAGAGAAATTGCTCTGGCATCTCATTATCCCCAAATGCCGGTTTTCATTCTAGGACACTTGCTTATAAACTAAGCCTTTTCCTGGCATAAACAGTCACTTGCTGCAGTGCAGAATATCAGTTTGGTCAGAACTTTCAATGCAGAAATTCAGGGCGATGCAGTCCAGCTCTCCCAGCACTTACCTTAATTGAAATATTCTCTGTGAAGGAGGTGAGAAATCAGTCAAATCAACCGTGAATGGGGTGGGGAGATGGAAGTTTTCGATCAACACCCTCCAAGTAGCTGCCTGCGGGGCGTCTTTTTCCTGTTTATGTAGAGCCCCTCACTGTCTGCGAGGACAAAAAGATAAGCTGAAATCCTCAGAGGTTCCAGTGAGTAAATGAGGACTAAGCGATGTTTCCTAACGGGAGATCCTCCGCGAGCATGCTGCGTTTGGTGGCTCCCTAACTGCTGTGATAGGCTCCTGTCAGGTCCCTGGAGCCCGGCGATAATCATTGACCTGATTAGCAGGGAACACTCCCTGTGCGCAGGCAACACACGCGGAGGGTTGGTGGGTCCCCTGGGAATCGGAAAAGGCACCAAGGCCACTTGGGAATCTTGTCTTTTCCAGCCTAATGGATGAACTACAGCTAGGACTATAATGTGCAAGGAGATGAGCCACAGTGTTAAGCCATCAGAGGACTTTAAGAAATGTGCTTTCTCCTGCTGTTTTGCAAGGTGCATTCCTGTTAGAGATCAGGTACAGTGAAACAATTAATATCCTGATAGAGCGGATTTGTAAGAAAAGCCTAAAGCTGAAAAATGTTTAAAGCGATGTGATAAAAGAGATAGCTGCATTTGTCTTTGCTCCGAGCCTGGTACATACTTCAACCTATGTCTACGTAAAATGAATTTAGAGGTTTATCGCAGCCCTCCAGAGTGCAACTCTCTGATTTATTAAAAGTATTCATACTAAATAAGCTGGTTTGGCAGTTTCTTACAGACACGAACACTCAAACCAAGGCATGGAGAATACAGCATCGCTTGTGTAGTTTTTCAAAGAGCATGTTAAGTTAGCAACAGACTTACAGAAATGATTGCATTATACTATTAAGCCGAGTAACGTGGGGGAATAAGACATTGCACCTAACTGAATCATCTCTTCTATTATCAGTTGAAATATCGATTTCTAAAACAAAAACAGAGTGTGAGAGGATCCAAAATGTCAAGCACTTTATTTTTTTCCAAAATGTCAACCATGTTAATATAGTCATGTGCCATTAACAACCTGCTGATATCTATCCACTGACCACCTGAGAAGCCCTTCAACATCTCTGACTTTAAAAGTTACCACTTCCCTGAAGAGATCTAATTTCTCAAAAAGGTCACATAACTAAATGCCAAAGCCCCAAATGGTTAATTTTTGACAGCTCTCACTTCTATAGGAGAAAATTATTCAAATAACATAAAAAGAACAGATGAAAAAAGTCATTTGCATGTCTTGAGGGTGAGAAAAATCTCATTGCCAGGGAGAAAACTGACAAATGTCCTCTCACAATGGTGCTGTGTGATATGTTCAGCATTTCTGCTTTTCCAAGGAGGTTTTCGCTTGGGACATATGGCATTCCCTTGATGTGTGTGTGTGTAAGACAGACAGGGTTGGGGGGAGGCTGCATTTGCATTGTAATATTTTAATATTAACATATATCTTGGAAAAAACCGCCAAATTTCAATAAAGGGGTGCACAAAGCATGATAGAGAATGTGTTTGCCTTACATATTGCCAAATAAATTTCAAAAAAGGATTTCATTAAAGGACAAGCTCTTTGATGACACTTATTGGACAAAATAAAACTTCAGCATAACTGAGTTGCTCTCATAGGACAGACACTTGAACTTAACACAGATGCACTGTGGAGAAGCCCCAGGACAAGGGCTGAGCCTGTGTCCCTCCGAGAGGAGGTCTCTTGCTCCCTCAGCTGGTGGAGGGGGAGAGATGAAGGGGAAAAAACTCAAGTCGATACACTTCAGGAGAGGGAGAGTAACTTCTGCTGCTGCTAAGCAGGAAATCCATTATCCAATTATAGACTGGCATTAGAGTGTTCTAGTAGAAAAGAGGCTGCTTAAATCAAAATTGATGCACATAAATTGTAAATAAATAGTCAACAGGAAATACAACTGCAAATTCTTCTGTAAGGATCCTGATTAGTTGTTAACACAGCACTTGTAAATGAAAATCTGATGGAGTCCATGGTTCTGATATTTGGTCAGCCATGCAATTAAAGCCCTCTGTTCTTGTACTGGTCTAAGCCTCATTCTGAAGATCTTTAATAGTGACCTCTTTTTAAAGCTTTTTAATTAAGACGGTGCTTATTTTCTTAAATATGTGGTTTTTAATTTTTTTTTTATTACATTTCTTTCTTTTTGAGAGGCAGAAAGCGAGCCGGGGAGGGGTAGAGAGAGAGAGGGAGGCACAGAATCCGGAAGTAGGCTCCAGACTCTGAGCCGTCAGCACAGAGCCCGAAGTGGGGCTCAAACTCACGAACCAAGAGATCAAGACCTGAGCTGAAGTCAGACGCTCAACCGACTGAGCCACCCAGGTGCCCCAAGACAGTTCTTATTTTCTTGAACCCTATCCACCAGTAATTATTGTCCCTGATAACTTCAAGTGCTATTTGAAAAACTACACAAGCAATGCTCTAACAAGTGTACATACAGTTAACATAACTTTGTTCCATAGTAGAAAGTTTCTACTTGGAAAGCCCCAACGGCATATGACTGCACTGATGCTTCTTCTAAATGACACAGGCTCCAAGTATCTTTCACCTTAAACCTTAAACATTTTCCACAGAGAATAGGAGTGATTCTGCAGTGTTCTTTTTTAACCTATGTTGAATAAATGATTTCATGTGGAAGTACACTTGTGAGTGACAAAGTAAAATGATACTATTATGTGGGGAGTATGGCAAAGATATGGTAGTGATATAGATACTACACATGAAATGCTTTCCACATGTCAGATATTTTGCATGGACTTTTACTATAGCTGCTGTCCATGGATCCTTAAAACAATCTCATTAAGCAGATATTATTACTATTACTTTTAAAAATTTCTGTTAAGTAAGCTAAGATTCTGAGAAACTAAAGAAATTTATCAGTGCCTTCCAGCCAGCAGAGAGCAGATTCAGAATTAAATTGCAGGTCCTTTCACAGTAAAATCTTGATGTTTAGAAACGTCCAAACGCTAAAACCAACAAAAAAATACTTGCTTCTAAATGAATAAGAAACTTTTCTTGTTTTTGTGATTTGAAAAAATACATTTACATCTTTCAAAAATTAATCTTGTAAATTGTGTTTGATACAATATTATTTTGTAATATTTTAGCCACAGTAAATAGTTATGTATAACTTAGTTGAAAAAGAAATCCAACAACAAAATTTCTTTAGCCTAAAGAATAAACAACCTAGAACTTCCAAATGATGTCATTTCATCAGCACAAATTGTTGCAACAACAACAAAAAATCTCTTTTGCAATTCATCCTCCCTCTTCCTCAGAAATAGTAATTATTGTTTTCTAAACTGGAAAATGACCCTATCCTAATGCATGGCTATCCCAAGAACACTTACTAAAAATATAGTAGGCCAAAATTTTGATGATTTCTGATATCTCAGTTCTCCAGCAGAAGTAATGCAACAGCAAAGCTCATAGGAATTGTGGAGTTGAAGAATTCATTTCTAGTGTGTTTATGCATTATCTAGAAGTTTCTTGAACCTCATTTGAATCCTACCATTTCATATGGCCTGCTGAAATTCTCAGACACATTCATAATCTTACAGAAAAATACTGTGACCACACTTTTTCAAGGCTTCTAATAAAAATTCTGTCTAAAAGAAAAGAATGATGATAACTCAAATTAATTCAGACCTTAAACTTTGCCAAGAAATTTCCCACCTGTCATCTCATTTGATTTTTACAGGAATCTTTTGATATAACTTACGATAAGTATTTTATTCATATTTTAATGATGGGGAATTAGGAATAAAAAGAGCCAAGTAATTGTCCTTTGGTCTTTGGCATTTAGTGGAAAATCTGATGTCTTCCTTTCCCAGACAAGTCTTACTGGTCTGCACTGTGTCTAAACAATATGCTTGTCAGTGTCACGTTGTAGTCAACACTCCAAATGGGTATCTAAACGGAAGCCAGTCTTTCTTCATTTACTTGGGTCTGTACTAACAAGCGAGGAATTGAGATTATCGTGTAATAAAGGAAAAACATACTCTAAACTGATAGGAAGATTGTGATTGATACACACAGAAATTTCTCCACTTAGATTTCTCATAGGCATTCATGATCTTGATTATTATGATATTAAGACGATTGTGTTGATGTTTGTCTTATGATTCTTATATGAATCTCATCTTGCTTCTCTGTGGACTTCAGATTCAAATATTACCTCCCTGCATCATTTTTGTTTTGGTGACTTAATTATCAGGAGAAAGGAAATCCCAGAACTTTAGTGTTAATTGTTTTAAATTAAAAATAAACATATTGAGGCACCTGGGTGGCTCAGTTGGTTAAGCGTCCAACTTCAACTCAGGTCATGATCTCCTGGCTTGTGACTTCCAGCCCTGTGTCTGGCTCTGTGCTGACAGCTTGGAGCCTGGAGCCTGCTTTGGATTCTGTGTCTCCCTCTCTCTGCCCTTCCCATGCTCAGTCTCTCTCTCTCTCTCTCTCTCTCTCTCTCAAAATAATAAACATTAAAAATAAAAATAATTAAAAAGAAATAAATAGTAAATAAAACAAGCAAGGAACCTAGAAAAGTATTAACAAACTGACCTTTTGCCAGCAGCATTGAGTTGACCACTAACACTGGGCTGTTTGGTCAATACTAGAGATTCTCATATGTTATACCTATTTCGGCCTCGGTGTAAGGTTAAGCGTGGAATGGCTGAATTTAACAGCCTTTAAGGTGAATTTTTCACATTTTTGAGGCCTGCTTTATTCACACGTGCCCATGAATTTGAAACACTATGAACTCCTGGAAATAAAGAAAAACTCAACTGGCTATCAGAAGCTTGGACTATGGTCAAAATTCCGGCACTACGAGCTTTGTAACCCGGAGCCATTTCAAAAACTTCCAGTTAAGGGGCGCCTGGGTGGCGCAGTCGGTTAAGCGTCCGACTTCAGCCAGGTCACGATCTCGCGGCCCCTGAGTTCGAGCCCCGCGTCAGGCTCTGGGCTGATGGCTCAGAGCCTGGAGCCTGTTTCCGATTCTGTGTCTCCCTCTCTCTCTGCCCCTCCCCCGTTCATGCTCTGTCTCTCTCTGTCCCAAAAATAAATAAACGTTGAAAAAAAAAAAAAAACAAAACTTCCAGTTAAAATTTTATTGGAAAATGTGAGGAAATGAGCATATGTTATGTCTACGATTTAATTCAGCTATTAAATTATGTTATCTATTTGGCTAATAATTTGGAATATCTTTTCTACTTAATTCAGAAATAAGCAAGCGGCCAAGAAGGAAAGGCTATAAGCAAATACACTCTTTCTCCCCTCTCCCACCCTGTCATATCCCTAACAATTTTATTCTATAAGTAACATTATGGCGAGAATATTTTGTTTTCATAGCTCAAGTCACTTAAGAATCAGCCAGGAGCCATTGATTTGATGTTGCACATGGAGTACATGAAAAAAAAAATGCTATTTATTTTTTTTAAGTAAGTATAATCATTCCTTTGAAAGGACATTGCTGTCATATTACACCTAGAATGGATCCTTAGCCTTTTCTTGTATTATCCTGGTCATTTAAAAATGAACGGCAGTTTAATTAAGATTAAAATTAAATTAAGGAACATAATTTAAAAATGAACATACAACATCAATATGTTACATTTTTAAATACATATTAAGTTCATTTTTTAAAATGTTTCAATGTTAATATTTATTTTGAGAGAGACAGAAAGTGGCAGGGGAGAGGCAGAGAGAGAGCGAGACACAGAATCTGAAGCAGGCTCCAGACTCTGAGCTGTCAGCACAGAGCCTAACGCGGGGTTGGGACCCACGGACCATGAGATCATGACCTGAGCAGAAGGTGGACATTTAACCCACTAAGTCACCCAGGCACCCCAAATTCATTTTTTTAATGTTCATTTATTTTTGAGAGAGAGAAAGAGAAAGAGAGTGTGCATGCATGCACAAGTGGGGGAGAGGCAGAGAGACAGGGAGCAGAGGATCTGAAGTGAAATCTGCACTGAACAGCTGACAGCCTGATGTGGGGCTTGAACTCACAAACTGTGAGATCATGACCTGAGCCAAAGTGGGACGCTGAACCCACTGAACCACCCAGGTGCCCCAATATATTTTGTATTCTTAAAACCACATTTGCACTTCAGTAGGAAGTTAATTTAAAATACAACAAAAAAACACATTACATAATTAAAAGAAAACAAGTGACTTTTGGTAGACACAATTGCTTGGTATTTTACCCCTTTCCTGTTAGCTCATATTGATTTTACTTTGCATCTTATAGATATGATTATAAAGTGCAAACAAAATGAAGTAAATATTATGTACAACCTTAAGATTATTAAATTCAATTCATATCAAATTCACTTAAAAACCACTGAAAATTAGTGATGTCTAGAATTATGTGTATAAATTTCTTTTTTTTTAATTTTTTTAAATGTTTTATTTATTTTTCAGAGAGAGACAGAGACAGAGTATGAGCTGGGAAGGGGCAGAGAGAGAGAGGGAGACAGAATCCACAAAGCAAACTCCAGGCTCTGAGCTGTCAGCACAGAGCCCAATGTGGGGCTTGAACCTGTGAACCACGAGATCATGACCTGAGCCGAAGTCAGACGCCCAACTGACTGAGCCATCCAGGCACCCCTATGTGTATAAATTTCAAACCACACACATTTTTAGCAATGACCAAAAACAAGTTATTAAAGAATTGCACATAAAATACTACATAATGAACAGTATTCCTTAACAGAATAAAAGAAAGGTGTGTTTATGTCCTTATTGAGCAGATATTTTGACCCTCTGTGGAGAGCCAGAAAGGAGGGAAGGGAAGCCCAGTGATTGTAAATTTATGGAAGGTAGAAAGATCTGGAAGCAGTGGAGTGGAAAGTACTATCAAATGAATTTGCTGTTCATTAAAAACTAAGACTGAAAAAGTCCTAATTTACATGGACCTCTTAATTCAAAACTATATACTTAATTGTTTAAAGTCATTTCTGCTACCATGCATCTGTTAGCATCAGTAAAATTAAAAAGAAAAAAAAAACCCTGACAATACCAAGTATAGACAATGATGCAGAACACCTGTAACCCTCACACACTGCTTGTGGGAATATAAAACATACAACCACTTTCAACAAACATTTTGGTCATTTCTTGAAAAGTTAAACATACACCTCTTATGTGATGCCACTATCTCATTCCAAGGTATTTATCCCAAAGAAGAGAAAGCATGTGTCCATTCAAAGACTGATATACAAATGATTGACTTTATTCCTAACAGCAAAAAATTGGAAACAATCCAAATGTACCAATAGATACATGCATACAGCGAAACACTACTCATCAGTTAAAAGGAAAAAAAAATACTTCTATACTTGAAAACTGAACCACACGGTCTTTATGTTGACTGAAACGAGCCAGACACAAATAGTATATAAGGAACTACTATATAATTCCATTTATAAAAAATTAAAGATATGGAAACTAAATCAAAATGCCAGAAGCCAGGAAAGTGATTGGTGGAAGATGAGGGTACAGCAAGGGGTCACAAAGAGATGGTGAAAATGTGCCATATCTTGATTACGGTGTCAGAGGTATACACACCTGATTTGCACTTTACATGTGTGGAGCTTATTTTACAGGCTACACTCAGTAAAGTTGCAAAACTACACACCTTCCTCAATTTTTCTTCAATGAAACATTACTGTGATTAAACTGTTAATGCTGTATTACATCCAGAATAAGGTAACAACGCGCACGCCTTGAACTCTACTTCCTAGTTTCTACAGGAGCCATATTTGAGATGGAATAAAACCACCTACTTTATATTTCTAACAGTTTCTTAAGTTGTACACAGCATTCCTCATTCAATCGAAGTTTAAGACAACTTTAAACTTAATGTCCTGGTACCTATTCAGATAATAGTTCAGTAAAATTTTATATAGGCAAATAAAGTGCTATTCCATTTCAAACAATGGCTGCTGTGAAATGCTTAATTCCTTCTTGATACACGTATATCATTGTCCATTTATTTCTAACTTCTGTTTAATGTGTATTGAAATCTCACCATACCGTATCTTCAGCGTCTATGCCACAGCAGGTGACTCTATATTACAGAAAAATAATTGAGCTTTCTAAGGCTCTAACCGCATTTGACAGGCCTTAAGCTGAAAATACTTTATATAGCGTCATAAAGCTGATATTGGTACAGAGTGGCTTTACAGGATCTCCCTCTTGTTCTTATTTACTTATTTACTAAATTGAACTTTTTCTTTGGGTTTCATGGTGACTCCATTAACTTCTGAATACCGTTGTCTCCTTCCACCCGCAGTTACGCTGACGGTAATATCTAGTTTCCTCTCCTGTCAACTTGTTTTTTGTTTTTTTTTTCACTCTCGGCAAAAGTCAATAATTTGCTGCCGCCACGTCATAAAGAAAAAGAGACTTCTATCTGCCTTGCTGACTCTGTTTTCCTTATTAAAATAATGTCAACTCTCCACAGGAATACAGGGTCTTAACATACCCCGGACTGAAATAACATTTGTACTCTCTTGTGTACATCAAATATATGGACTTAAGTTTTTGTAATAATGGTGCAGCGGTAAAAATTGTGGTGACAACAGCAGCAACTTGGGGGGCTCACTCTCCGGGATGAAAACAGCACAGCAACATGACAACAGCAAACGGTACTTACGGATGCTTGGGCTACTTGCTTAAATCACATTTGCCTTCATTTTCTCAGATAAAAAAGGAGGATCAAAAAAGTATGAAATGAGTTCATGGATATGAGGGAATCAGATTGAATGAGTTAGTAGATATGCAGTATCAAAAAGGTAACCTACAAAATAAGGTCCCAATAAAAATTAGCGACTGTTTTTAGTCAAACAGGCAATATACACACTATGAAAACTCAAAAGAAAACTTTTTTCATTGCTTATTGATGATGTCCAATTGGATGTAGGCTAAATATGTCATACTTTTGCGTATATTGTGAACCCTAAGGAAAATTTTCCCATTAGAGATGTAAAATGAAATTATACCATGATATTTTTGGCAATTATGTTACAAAGCATAATAAAAACAATTCTTCTGGACACCTAACTGCTAATATCAAGGGAACAATTTTGACATTTGTAACAAAAGAGCAGGTATATGTGTGTGTATACATAAATCAGATGATTTTAGAGATGTTTATTGAGAAAATATTGTGCATTATGTCATTGCTTATAATAGTGAAAAACTGCAGATACTAATGTATTGATTAGATGTAAATAAGAAAGTCTGATAAATGAATGGATCATTAGTATACATATATCAATATATTTTTTTAATTTTTTAACGTTTATTTATTATTGAGAGACAGAGAGACACAGAGCATGAGCAATGGAGGGGCAGAGAGAGAGAGAGACACAGAATCCGAAGCAGGCTCCAGGCTTTGAACTGTCAGCACAGAGCCTGACGCGGGGCTCGAACTCACGAACCGCGAGATCATGATCTGAGCCGAAGTCGGTTGCTTAACCAACTGAGCCAACCAGGTGCCCCGATCAATATGTTTTTCACGTGGGAAGGTTTTCAACTGGTTTTTAATAGAAAAAAAGCTGATTATCATATAACTTAAGCCTACTTATACATTGTTTAAAAGGTTTTATATGTTTTTATTTACTTCTGAGAGAGAGAGAGACAAAGCGTGAGTTGGGGAGGGCAGAGAAAGAGGAAGACACAGAATCCTAGCAGGCTTTAGGCTCCGAGAAGTCAGCACAGAGCCCAACACAGGGCTTGAACTGATGAGCTGTGAGATCTTGGCCTGAGCCTAACGCTTAACCCACTGAGCCATCCAGGCGTCCCAACCTATTTATACATTTTTTTTTTTTTTTTTTTTGGGACAGAGAGAGACAGAGCATGAATGGGGGAGGGGCAGAGAGAGAGGGAGACACAGAATCCGAAACAGGCTCCAGGCTCTGAGCCATCAGCCCAGAGCCCGACGCGGGGCTCGAACTCCCGGACCGCGAGATCGTGACCTGGCTGAAGTCGGACGCTTAACCGACTGCGCCACCCAGGCGCCCCATATTTATACATTTTTAAAGGAAGGTTATGCATCATGAGAAACTCAAGATTTTTTCTTGATTGACATTGGAGTTTTGGTAGGCTAACTCACCATTTCTTGTTCCTAACAAGTGTAAGCTAGAGAAAAATGAAGAAAATGCATAATCTTCGATTTGTTTTACTTATCCCTCCCTCTTCCGATTTTTTCTCCTTTTTTTGTATACGTCTATGCAAACAAAGGGAAGAAGGAGCTACAACTTACATTCTTGCATAAAGTTCAGGTTTAAATATGTTAAGTTAAAGAGATACATGACTTCTTTCAGAGTGGATGCTGATTCTCTCATAGTTCAGTTTTCGATGACACCAGAAGTTGCATCAACTGAAAAACATCAGTACCAACTTCTTATGGTTGACAAGTGGTATTAGCTGTACTCTCATTTTCACTGTATCCTCTTCCATCAAGAATGGATAAAAATCAATAAACCTGATTCCAATCCCATAGAGAAACAGGTCAGCTACCATATAGGGGTGTGGCTTGTGGGATGAGACCGTAGCCAGAAAAAAAAAGATATAAATATTTTGGTATTGGGTAAAATCCCTCCCATGCTTTTGTGTAATCTGTTTTTCACTGTTGAATGAGCCCTGGAAGTATCATTGTAGTGAATGGGTGAAATCTGAGATGCCTGGTGAGCACTGGAGAAGAAATAGATGAAGAACCCATTTCCTTTCACTTCATTTCTATTGTTTTCCAACTTTCTATTACAAAACTTCAGACAAATCTAAGAAGTAAAGGACACAGTATCGATAGGCACCTACGCTCGCATCATCCGGCTTCATCATTTGGCTATTTGTGGCCAATCTTGTTTCCTCTATATTCTCTCACTCTGTTCTTGGACACAGTTGAAGCAAAACCTAGACGCAATGTTATCCTGTCTCTAAATACTTCAGTGTGCTGTGTAAAAGATAAGGGGTCCTTCCCCCCCGACCGCAACATATCCATTGTATCATTAGTGCAGTGTTGTGGGTTTTTGTTTGTTTGTTTGTTTTTGTTTTTGTTTGATTTCTGGCTTTGGCTTTGGCTTTGGCTGTAAGTGACTAATGCTATTAGGCATACCATGTCAATATAGTCTAGCTCACTATATTTCTGCATTTGGACTGCCGTTGTGTTCCCTGTAGTAGTAGAGTGTTGATGTTATTTTATCGCACCCTTCAAGAAGAGGTTAGCTGGCCAATAATATCTGAAATTTGATTCCAGAAGCTATTACCCTAATTTACCAACGTGTCCTACTGATGGTGGTTAAGAGTAACATCTGAAGGCATATTATTTATTATAAAGCTTAGAAATTGACATGTCACTCATTTGTCAAGGGAAGCTCCATAGTCCCCAGCTGCTTATCGAATAAAATTTAAATTTCTTGCCTGTTATTAAAATTTCATCTTGATCTGCCTATACGGTAACTTCCAACCATTTCAAAAAGTCTCTTGAATTGTTATCAGAATACAATTTCCTGATCTCTGCATTTTTATTCTTGGGGCTTACCTGATTTCTTTCCAAACTTCAACATATGTGTTTATGTAAAAGGACCTATAGTATTTGACAGCTCTCACAGTGTTTAATGTAAGTACCAGATATAGAGTAGACCCACAGTAAATTCTTGCTGAACACACGGTATAGTGCCCTATTGAACAAAATATCGGTTTCCTGTAACTGGCAGATGTTTACCAGCTCCATCATTTTACTATTCTGTTTAAAAGCAGCACAGAGAAATCTTTGGGGAATTAGACTTCCAGATGCTTCTGCCCTGCTTGGGTATATGAAAAGCTTTCACAATTCACCACACTAGAACTATCTCATTCAGGGAAGTTATCTCAAAGGGGTTACAAAGCAAGGTCCGTTTACCATTATCACATAGTGTTATTTTTCTTACCTAAAGACCAGAAATTAGGGTCTTGATTTCTAATGGAGAAAACACTGGTTATTTTAAGGTACCTTTTTATACACGTCATCTTCCATAATGATAAAATAACTTTGCAATTTCATTAAGTGTTGTTCAGTCTTACTCTGTATGTACTCTTCTCCACTTAAAAATGAGTCATTTTTTGGGGCGCCTGGGTGGCGCAGTCGGTTAAGCGTCCGACTTCAGCCAGGTCACGATCTCGCGGTCCGTGAGTTCGAGCCCCGCGTCAGGCTCTGGGCTGATGGCTCGGAGCCTGGAGCCTGTTTCCGATTCTGTGTCTCCCTCTCTCTCTGCCCCTCCCCCATTCATGCTCTGTCTCTCTCTGTCCCAAAATAAATAAAAAAAAAAACGTTGAAAAAAAAATTAAAAAAAAAAAATGAGTCATTTTTAAATTCATAAAATTGTCATTTTAAGTCTGTTTTTTTTTACTAATTTTAAACTCAGTGTTATGGATCTGAAAATATAAGAATTATATATTATTAATAAACATTTCTTAAGAAAATTAATATTTCACAATGTATATCTTCATTTATAATTAAAGCATGCAACTTATTATATTAACGACAGAGGACAAACATACTCACAACTAGTTGCAAGATGATGGATTGTGGTAAACTTAAGTTGCTACACTCTGCTTTTAGTGGCTTTAATTAAGAAAAAAATCACATAATTATAAAACTTACTCTAAAGCATGATGATTTAGCAATAATTTAAATGCATAAAATTATAATAAGAATGGGAGTAAGATTTTTATAAATAACTTGAAGTAATTCTACTTATTCCAGAATTATTATGACATAAGCTTTATGTTTTCTCTCCAACAGTTACAATTAATAGGAAGACTATTATCCTTGTTCTGGTGAACTTTGATTGCTTTCAAAGTTTGCAACTTGATGGGAAAATTCAGGCTTTTCTGAATTGAGTTTTGACATGTTCTCGAATGAACATCTTAGCTAAGGATCTCTATGGAAGAAGCCCTCTTAGGGCCAACTCCTCAATTCATTTTTCAAAAAGGCAGGGGAATACATGGGCTGGTCAAAGTCATAATGTGTAAAAATTCTGATGCCTTAGGGGTAAATACTTTATGCTCAGTAGGTCTGAGGTTTGGTAGTGAGCATAAGAGACTCAGACACAGAAGAGCCCTGAAGCTCGTGGAAGTTGAGGGTGTCTTTAAATTGCCCTGAGCCCTGACATAATCTCTTGACCATCACGGTATTAAAAAAGAAGAAAATTTTAGTAGTCTAATACAAGTATTTCTGTTTGAGTTAGTACTGAAGGCCACCCTTATGAGGGATTTTTGCTGGTATGGTTTTCATACAAAGTAAACACAGGAGCACTCTTGTACCACTGCGTTTTGTGACCTGGTATACAACATAGAGACATCCACTAGAAGGATTTCATTTTTTAAAATTTTTTTTAATGTTTAGTTATTTTTTTCTTTTTTTGAGACAGAGAGAGACAGAGCATGAGCGGGGAAGGGGCAGAGAAAGAGGGAGACACAGAGTCTGAAGCAGGCTCCTGGCTCTGAGCTGTCAGCACACAGCCCAACCTGGGGCTCAAACTTGTCAACCACGAGATAATGACCTGAGCCAAAGTCGGACTCAGAAGGATTTCATTCTTAGGTTTTACATTACACCTTCTGAGTATTGCTGTTATGCAAGCAAGCAACACTTATGACATTCGTGTAGGTAAAGGGGGTTCTTATAGTAGAAACTCTGCCCTAATCTATTTGGAATTCAGTGTTGGGGCTTTGCCCAGCTAAGCACTACATACAATGGCCCCTCAGTATTCCAGAACTACTGAGGAAGACATTAAATCAGAGGAAAGACAGACCTTCAAGGTAGTGTAGGAAGCCTATAAAAAACTGACATACCCATCAAAGCTACTTTGAGAGGCAACATCCTGCCAATAAAAGATACTCTGACTGAATTGCCAAGCAAAATCAGGGGCAAGTGTTTTGCAAGCCATTGAATCACAAAGCATAAATCCCATAATAGGGACATTCCAGAAGAAACCAATCATTATCAGGAAATTTGTCACTGCCAGTGGGCAATGGAGGCTTATTTCCAGGAGAGAAGCAGGTAAGAGCTAATTAGGGACACAGAGGTATACCAACAGCTACTTCTTAGCAGAACCTGAACTCTTGCCAAGAACAAGGTTATAGAAAGTTTTTGCTAGGTAGGGTACTTAGATTTAGTGTAACATTCCTCAAATCAACAATGTTAGGACATGGCTTATTGGGGATTGCAATTCATCAGTTACTCCAGAGCCTTCTCTGAAAGTCAAGCTCTTTGTGTATCCTGATTCCATATAACATGTCCATTTTATAGTGTTATGTACTTTTCAAAGAGATGGGAGGCATATTATTTCCTTTGAGAATTACTGTATGTTTAAGGTGAGCAAATAATATTATTATGTTCATTCTACAGATGAAGAAACCAAGGCTAATGTAAAGTAAGTGAATCCTGCTTGAGGTCACATGAATAATAATTTAAAAAAATAAGCTAGACATTTGCTGACGTTCCATTGTTCTATGTTCATTTGACACAGAGTCTGGCAAATTGGAATCTTAAAGGACTAGCTAGTAAATGTTTTAGAGTTTACAATAAAAAGGAAAAATTAAAGATATTTTTATGTACTTAGGATACTTTAAAATGTAACCATTAAAAATACAAAATAACCACTAAAAAATAAATATTTGGCTTAAATAGTTATTTACAATACCAACTTAAACTAATAGTGATGTGTTGACTAGTGCTATATCATTATGGATCTCTTTTATTCAAGTTGTATTTTGATAGAAGAAACTTACACTAATCTTGATTTATACTGACCATGCTATGAAATAACAGTCATATCCACAACGTTATAAAATAATATAAATTATTTCTATACTTTATATACACTAATATTTCAGTTAAAAACTCATCAAATCAATCCCTTGTAAAATAAAATTATCATGACTTTCAGTTAAATAGATTTATATTTACATTTTTTTCTCCACAGGTAAAATTCATAGATTAAAATAAACACATAGTGTATCTCGTAGCATTTCCAAAAGTAGAGCAAAGATATTCAGGTATCTGATATCTCCATCATAAAAATATGGTTATACACTCTGTCCAGACAATGACTTTATGAGTTTAATTATGATTTGTTATGATAATGTAGAAAGGAATTCTAAGCTTATAAACATACACAAGCATAGCTCTTTATTATGTTTCCTCCTATCCTCAGGAAAAATTTAACCTAAGAACGTAGGCTTTGGAAAAAGATTTTGATTTTTTTTCCTCAAATATAAGTAAATGGAAGATTTTTATTGAGTATAAAAACAAGAAAAATGTCTATATGCTCTTTAATGAAGAAATTGAAACCAATCATTTTGTCTTCCCAGTTTTCCAGGCCTTTATGTTCTTTATGAACAAATGATAAATTAAAGACAGTGACAGCAATGGTTGGTACTACAACTGAAATGCCAGTTAAAAATCACTATAAATGATTACAGCTTTGCTATGAGCTTTTAAGATTTTTTATCTTGGAACTTTTAAGACAGTGCCATTGTTTTTTAGAGAAGAGTTTACTGACTACACATTTTTGTAGACGGATGAATGACCTTTAATTTCTTCCCTTACTTGTACATGTAGAAATTACCCAGGGAAAAGAAAGTGCCAATCTGTCATTCTACAGTACGATATATAAATTGAAGTAATCTTAGGGAAGGCTTGGAATCTATGTTTACATGACAAACAACAGATTCTCTTGGAGGACCAAGGTAACCACGAAAATCTGCCAAATTAACCAGCTTTGCCTTTCTGCATCGTACCATATTCAAGATTTTTCTTCTAAATATGGGCACACGTGGCACTGAGTACTAAGAATATGCAAGAGTGCGGTACTTTGTGTTTGACCTGAAATCATTTTTTTCTATCCTGACTGTGAATAGCTCTAGAACTCGAAGTGTGAGTTGACTCTGAACTTATCGTAATGGCAAAACGAAGTTATAAAATAGAGAGAGAGTGTTATTTTGTGCTACTGATATCTACCTATTTTGTTCACGAAAATAAAAATGTAAGTGGATGGTTATTTCTAAAATACCATGGTGGTTAGGTCATGTAGAAAGCCACCAAGCACGTGCTCACGTACTTCTGCATGGATATATCTGACCTTCGAATATGCACTTGAGGAAATCAATGTAAAAAAAAACAGTGCTGGGTTCAGTAGGGTGTGGTGTAATGACACTTTGGAAAGAAATCCAACCACTTTGTCTAAAAGCAAAAACAAGAAGTAGTGATGATGTTTTTTTCTATGTCACCTTGGCTAGGTGACAGTCACCAGCTCTTCTCGAATCAAACACTAATCTAGGTGTGCTGGGAAGGTATTTTGGAGACGTGATTGAAGTTAGTAAAAAACTGACCTTAAGTAAGGGAGATTATCCTTGATAATTTGGGTGGGCTTATTCAATCACTGGAAAGTCTTAAAGAGCATAACTGAAACTTCCCTGAAAAAAAAAAAAAAAGTAATTCTTCCTGTGGAGAGCAGCTTTGCCTGTATCCTAGACATGCAGCCTGCCCCCGATGGCCTGCCCTACAACTATTGAACTTGTCTAGCCAGCTCCTACATTTTCAGAAGCCAATTCCTGGCAATAAAATTCATAATATTTATACCCACTGGTTCTTATTCTCCAGTGCAACCATGACTGATACACCTAGACGCTCACTTGATTAAAGATTTAAAAACTTTCTGCACAATTCCCAAAGGGAAAGTAAATCTTTTATAATGTTAACATCAAATACCTAGTGGTCGGCTAACAATAACAACAACAACACAAATAGTAGCAGCAAAAAAACTAAACATCTAGGGATCAAGAGTATAACATGAAACAGAATATGGAATAACAAATTCAGACAGATTATTAATTAGGTTCAGTTGGGAAGACAAATTTGGTCCCCATCTTAGCCACTTTCCTGCAATCTCCCTTTTTCTTTTCTTTCTTTTTTTTTAACATTTCTTTTTACATTCAAACGGTTGCATTACTGAGACATCTGCAGCATCACATGCAAGTGTAAAGATAACTCTGTAAAGGCTAACTTCTGTATTCTCTGTATTCCACTATCATCTGTGCTGGTGGTAGATAGAATTATGTAATAATCCCAATGACCCTCACTCTTCTATTTTACTTATTTATTTTTAATTTTTTTTAATGGTTACTTATTTTTGAGCGATAGCGTGAGTGGGGGAGGGGCAGAGAGAGAGGGACACACAGAATCCGAAGCAGGCTCCAGGCTCTGAGCTGTCAGCAGAGCCTGACGTGGTGCTCAAACCCATGAACTGCGAGATCATGTCCTGAGCCGAAGTCAGGCGCCTAACCGAGCCAACTAGGCACCCCTGACCCTCATTCCTTTACAATAGCAAAAGAAATGTTTGCAGATGTAACTAAAGTTACAAATAACAGTAAATAAAGAGATTATCCTGGTAAATGCAATCTAATTTAATGTGCCATTTAAAAACAGCTTTTTCTCCAATAAGGGATAGAACCAGAAGTCAAAGATGTGAAAAGAGAGGGGCTGGTTTGGGCTTTCCTGTGGAAAGGACCTGAGAGTAGTCTCTATCTGAGAGAGACTCCCAGTTGACAGGGAGAAAACAGGAGCTCAATCCTACAACAAGGGGGACTTTATTCGGCCAAGAACCTGAATGAGCTTGGAATCTGACCCTTCTCTAGATCCTCCAGATAAGAGGTCAGCCTGGGTGAAACCTTGACTTCCACCCTGTGATACTCTGATTAAAGAGCACAAGTGAGCCTGCCCAGACTTCTGGTATACAGAAATGTGAGATAATAAACAGGTGTTCATTTATGCCAAAAGTTTGTAGTGATTTGTTACATAGCATACAAAAATAAATAAATAAATAAATAAATAAATAAATAACACTAACATCATCCACTGCAAGATATTTGAGTCTCTTCAGTACAGAGAGCACATTTTATTTCCTGTTGTCCTCAGTACCATATGTAACAGTTAATTACATGAATGAAAGGAATGCCACAGTAGATCTTAACAACTGACCTTTAATGACTTAGTTTAGACTAGCCCTTTCCCCCACTCTTTGATATCTGTTGATTCAATATAACATGTAGAAAAAAGAGTAAGACTGGGTACTTTCAATTTTTTTTTTATTTTTTTTTATTTTTGGGACAGAGAGAGACAGAGCATGAACGGGGGAAGGGCAGAGAGAGAGGGAGACACAGAATCGGAAACAGGCTCCAGGCTCTGAGCCATCAGCCCAGAGCCCGACGCGGGGCTCGAACTCACGGAGCGCGAGATCCTGACCTGGCTGAAGTCGGACGCTTAACCGACTGCGCCACCCAGGCACCCCTCAATTTTTAAGATAATGTTCATCAATAATATGTCAATAGCCATGTGTATTTTATTCCATTTTAATTTTTGGATGTGACATGTTGTATATTTTAACCTATCTGAATTAATGAGGACTAAAAAAATTGGGGTATATAGAAAGACCTCCCAATTGCCTTCCAGTGAATTATAAAGGACTTAGATGGGTCTAGAGTGGAGTTGTCCAGAAGTCTGCACTTTCCCTAATTTGTGCTAATCCCAATATGATAATATTCTACTTCAATGGATCAGGCAAAGTGTAAATAATTTGACTGGGGTGGGGGTCGGGTGGAGGAGATCATCTAGATACTGAGAGAACCAGAGGTTAAATAATCCAATGACTCAGGGTGTCTGGGTGGCTCAGTAGGTTAAGCTTGTGACTCTTGATTTCAGCTCAGGTCATGATCTATGGTTCATGAGGTGGACCCCTGCATGTCGGTCCACGCTGATGGTGCGGAGCCTGCTTGGAATTCTTCCCTTCTCTCTCTGTCCCTCCCCTGATCGCATGTGTGCTCTTGCTCTCCCTCGTTCTCTCTCAAAAGAAAAAAAATAAATGAATAAAATGACTCAGTTTACATAAGTGAATAAGGTCTCATAACTTTTCTTTACAAATTAGAAACATATTAATAATGACTTAATTTTGGGCATTTCAGAAATAATTTAACAAAGGAATTTTTGTTTCACTTTTTGGGGAGATTTTCCCAGAATTTAAGTTGATTGATTTACAAAGGACACAACGGCGAGGATTTTGAAGAGCAGCTACACTTGAAACTTCCAACTAGTATAATTTCGATCCTCTGAGAAATTCCTTTATGTGAGAAAACAGTACCCTTTAGTGCAACAGACATTTTATACAGTTATTTATAATGTATTCCCTTTCATTTGCTCACAACAAAGAGAAACTTCAAAAATATCAAAACAACACCTGTAGAAAGGTTCTGATTCTCCAGTCCCCTGGTTGCCTGCATTGACTCCCCAACAGCAACACCTACATGGCCATAATGGCCCCATTAGTCTGCGTATGAAATAAGAACTCCAAAGCTGGGAGAAGCGAGCTAAGTTTTCAAAACCTTAGTTTTTAAATTTGCAAAATAAGGATAACATTACCTACATTTAAGATCTTTACCTAATTTCAGTAGGACATTCTGGAAAGTTTCATTAATGCTTAGTTCTTAATAAATGGTAGCTGTTATTTACTAGTATTATTAATATAGCTTTAATAACAAGTAGCAATATTTTTATTAAAAAAATAGATGAAACATAAGCGGATCTGAAAAGGACACTGGCCACATTTTAGACCATAATGGGGTACAGGCATTTCTTTTTTCCTACTAAGTAATAGGAAAATTGAGCTTTGCAGAATTTCAATGTTAATATTTTAACATTTATTAGTGGGTAGAGTCTTTTCCCAAATGAAAAATTAGATCATTTCCGTGTGTATAAACCTTTTTTCCCTTTATGTTCTGGTAAAAAAGTAAAATAAAATAAATAGATAAAAAACAAGTAAATACATTACACATTTTTCATAAAGAATGACTGAATGATTTACTCTCCTGGCCTCTGACAATCAAAAGAGGAACTCAATTTTATATCACGTGGTGTACATTTTTATCATAAGCTTGAGGAATTACTGTTCTGCTCCCATTAATGAAAACACAAGCATGATTTTAATTAGCCTGAATGTGCCCTGGAAAAGCACAAATCCCTTAATCAGATATGAGAGATGAATACTGGTCACCACCTCTACATGCCAAATTCATCATATCCTTAATAAAAAAAAAACACAAAAAAACAAAAAACACCTTATTTGTTCTTCCAATTATTTCTTCTAATGAAAATTACAGGTGCTGTCATAAACATAACATAATTACAGATACAATAAATTCATCGAAGAAACAGCTTTTGTTTCCCTACATATAAACCTGTTTTAATAGTTACATTAATAAAATCACTTTTACAGAAGGGGAGATTTAAGTTGTCCATTCATAATTACAGGCACAAGAATTCTTCAATTGAGTAAATCTTTGATGAAATCACAGTATTTTAGACATTTTTACGTCATCAAATTTATAGCAGCAGTATCTCAACCCTTCTAGCAAATTTGCAAGTCCATTCCCTTGGCGTGTTCACGGTCATTGTGAGGGACTTCCTTCTTTTCAGTAATACCACTTAACTTTCCCTGGGATTGTACTTATCATGGTGTGCTCCATTCTGGTGTTTTGGAGTGAAAAAGCAAACTTAAATCCATTCTTCTATTTAATCAACTTGCTGTCACTTCTAGGATCAAGTACACATGCAATTTAAATCTATTTTCTCTGCTTTTGCAAAAACAAAAAATACTAGCTATTATGTCTAAAATAGGAATTGGGCTTGGTTTGCACACTAAAAGGGCACAACAGTAAATTCAAATCGTAGAAATTACATGAACGCCTCAGATGGAGTGGTAATTATCCAGTTATTTGGTAAAATATGTTTTGTAATGGTGTTTGCAATTTCATCAAACCCCCTATTAATTTGGAAACATTCAGGTATTTCGCCCAAAATAATTCTACATCATCACTTTTGATCTTTTAGGAAGTTTTGCTTGATTTAGCTTACATTTTAAGCCCACATATGAAATGTGTGCCCTTATACTGGTTTTCCCTTCTTCATCAGCAGTCATTCTGTACTCCAGATATTCTCCATATTTAATCTGTCAGCACAGTCAAGATTGTTAAGGTCTTAATGCCAGGTGGGCTGACCTCTTCTGATACCTCCACACATATACAATTGACACTATTTCATATCCATGCTATTTTTAAATAATAAGGTCATTTTTTCCTAATTGGTAATGTTCCCAAGTGACATTTCAAAGGGTAATGAAAAATCAGTGAATGACAGTAATGTCTATTGATAAATGAATGAAGGTGTGGCTATGATGCTAAAGATATACTGATTTAGAAAATCAATTTGAGGCAATACTTTGGAAACTCAACTATGAAATACAGTGCTTGCAACTATTTGGCTGTTTTGGATAAGAACCTCAATTTGTTAATAAGAGTATGTAGAAAATCCACAGACACAGACACACACACACACGCGCACACACACACACACAAATGCACACATGAAAAAAATGGAAAAGAAACAAATTTCATTTATTTTAGACTAACAGCCTGTCCTTTTCAAGGACAAAGGGCAAATTGCTGAGCGAATAGTAAAGGAAGCTTATTTGGGCTAACTTTTCATTATGATATGATGCTATCTTTGTTTTTTCCATATTCTTAATATTACATTAGAATTAGACAGATTGTCTTGTTCATATTCTTACTCTTCCCATTCACTAGGAAATAGATTCATGCCAAAGTAGTTTGTTTTGTTTACAAACTATTACAAACTATTGTCACAAAAATGAGAGTTCATAATTCTTTAATAGCCAAGAAGATTCATGGGAGAAGACTGCACAAAGCATTTGCATATCTCTTTTACTTCTTCAACCCGGCTGTAAGAAATGGGTGGAATGCTAAATTACCATCTTTAGTAGATTTATGAATAAATAAAATGGTGTAATAATAGTAAATCACACTGAAATGGTCACATTAGCGTGTTCTTTTACTGTCTTCACATAACAATGCCATATTTTGTGACATGAATTTTATACAGAACATTGGGAGAAAACAAGACTCTATAGGTATCCCCTATTTTTTGAACGTCCGCATTAGGCCACTTTGCTTTTAGAATGTCCTCAATTAGTACCTGTTTTTGATAACTGAAAGAAATCTGAAGGGGATTTTTGCTTTCATGAAAAACAGAGAAGACTGAAAATAGTTTTCAGCATTTATTGTGCAGTGAGCTCTTAGAGTCCTTATACTCCCGGAGCAGTGGGAAAGGCCCTGCCCAGCTCCTTCCCTGGGAACCACATTAAGCCATCTTAGTTAGCATCTTATCCCCAGAGCTTGGAACCTCATCTCTAAGCATCTGTGCTTTATCTCTAATTATTTTGTGCATCCATTAGTACAAGAAGTTTCAAAAGTATCAGAACAGCCAAGATAGGCTATTTTGGGGGTCTGGGGACGCTAAAAATGTCTCCTTATAAATGATTGGGTAATGCTTCATGTTATGTCAGTTTATGAAAGCTTTCAGAGGAATGATCCATTTCAGATAGCAGGGAAACCTATATCTTTCAGATAATGATCTTTAAAAAAAGATAATAATCTTGATGATACTGGGAAACTATGTTTATATACATATATATTCACATATATACATATATTCACATAAATATTCATACATACAGATACACACACACATACACACACAGAACCCATTTCATCACAACCATGACATTTCAATCTACAGAACCTCTTCCATTTTAATTTTATGTGTGTCATATCAGTTTGTAACAGAATTATCTGAAAATTAACACTAAAGAGGAAAATCTCCACTTTACAATAGTGATTATACCTTATAAATTAGACTGAGAGTTTTGAATAGAATAACATACATTGCCTTTAATTTGTCCCTGTGGGGTGGAATGTTAAACACAGAGTGTAGAGAATTTATGAAGAATAACTATGGTTTTCTTAATTATTTTAATGGTTATTTCTTTCTTTTTTAATTTAATGGGTATTCAACAAACTGTTCATTAGGGGATTTTATGTTTAAATATATTAATAAAATTAAATGAAAAAGATATATAGTATCATTAAAGTAGCACATAAGAAAAATACTAGTGCTAAAATAACTCTTTATTTAGTAGGTACCAAGAGATGCATATGAAAACCATATTTCACAAGGTAACCCTTTTATTGAAAACAATTGCACCATGAGGGATATTTATCCCTTTCTCCCTGTAGAGGTATAAAAACAAAGCATGTTGTTTTTTTAATCATAAATTATATACTTTACGGGATATTAAAAGTAGTTCCTAAATAAACAAAATATAAAAATTGCAAAATTTTAAAGCTTTACTGTATATGGAGATAAAAACAAAACTTTTGTTTGACCTGCTTGAATTGCAGTAAATAAATCAACCACCATTGTGAATGCATCATCTCTATACCAATAAAAAATAATCACTAAAATGACTGAAATAAGGGGTGGGGGGAGGCTTTATAACCATACATGAAAAAAACAGGCAAAGTTTTTGGAAAACAAGAATACATCTATTTCAGAATATATTTTAAAGATTCCTTTTTTTTTGTAATAGCCCTTTAAACAATATGTAAGGATTAGTCATTTACATTCTTAAGGACCACTGAAAAATGCATATTTCATTGCATTTCATACATAGGATTATATTAAATAACTAAAAGAAAAAATCACTATTTTGTTTTCTATTTTCAATTTGTTTGCTCAGCTGATATTTTATCTTAATAAACATGTCATTTTTTTAAAATTTCAATGCAATAGAAAACCTCTTCTGTGAATTGCAATTATTTTCCAGAGAGTTGTATGTAGTAATGGTATTTTTTAAAAGCTATTTGGAAATATTTTCTATTATAATCCTCGAAGCAACTTTGAGTTATAAAACCACAGAACTGTAAGTCACTTCCTGGAAATAGTGGCCAAATAAAAATTTTAAGAACTATAAATGACAGAAAGTATTTGGTACATTAAATATAAATGTCCTTATTTTCTACCAGTAACTGCCAAACGAACACAGAACCACGGTATCTAGCAGTGACCTTTGGAGGCACATCAATGACACCAAAATAATGGTTAGTAAGATGACATTAAAAATTTTTAATGGCTGGTTGTTCTTAGTAATTTCTTTTTTTTTTTTTTTTTAATTTTTTTTTTCAATGTTTATTTATTTTGGGACAGAGAGAGACAGAGCATGAGCGGGGGAGGGGCAGAGAGAGAGGGAGACACAGAATCAGAAGCAGGCCCCAGGCTCCGAGCCATCAGCCCAGAGCCCGACGCGGGGCTCGAACTCACGGACCGCGAGATCGTGACCTGGCTGAAGTCGGACGCTTAACCGACTGCGCCACCCAGGCGCCCCTGTTCTTAGTAATTTCTTCAAGGAAATTACTTTTAGGGCGCCTGGGTGGCTCGGTCGGTTGGGTGTCCGACTTTGGTTCAGGTCATGATCTTACCGGTACGTAGGGTCCAGCCCCACATTGACCTCTGGGCTGACAGCTCAGAGCCTGGGGCCTGTGCCACTCCTTTCTCTGCACCCCCCCTCCTCCCTCAAAAATAAACACTAAAAAAAGAAATTATTCTTGTATTGGAATATTGTGCTGGAAATGGATATATTAATTTCTAGATGATTCTAATACCTTGTTAAAAAAAAAAAAGAAATACTTTATCTTCATAGCTGGGAAATAAGCTTCTCTCTTTCTCTCTCTCCCACACTTTGCATACCCTCCCTATCCTTCCCATGCTTTGTGCCTCTTTCTTGGTATTCTAGTAATTATGCTTTCAGTTCAATATATATTTACCGAGGTTCTACTATAAGGAATCTCCAGTTCCTTCTGTGTGTGACTACCTTACCTGATATTTAGGGGCCCCATGGGTGTGGCTAAAAGGCAATTTTGCTCCTGTACAAGCCCCTGAATGTTTCAACCACTCTAACTTGTTAGGTTGCCACCATGTCTGGTAAACTAGAAGCATCATCTCAAGTCCACAGTTGGCTAATAAAAATGCCCTCAGTAATTCAATGTTACTGCCATTTTACTGTTTGATATAAAAATAAAACAATATTAATGCGAGTGATCAAAGACCAAATGTCATTTCTTCAGAGTCAGAATGGTATTTTATAGAGAGACTCTCCTAAGGTACAGTATTTTTTGAACAACATGAACAGCAACATTTTATTAGTGTCCTGGTTATATTTTTGATAGTGAATGATATAAACTGGGACAAGAAAAACTAGATAAGGCCTATAAATTTCAAGACAACACACAAAAATGTGATTCCTATTTTACAGAAGTTTAGTTGAAAGTAAATTGGTTGACACTCTTCTGTCCTGTAATCATGGTTAGCCCACTTTGACATGTACCCAAGTATCAAAATTTCATCAACTAAAATAACTGTTAGTCTGCAGCCCCAACAGTGCCATTATTATTAAATTTATATGATCACTATGGGTTGGTTGATACAAAAGAGAGCATACAAAGTGTCCACATTTTTATAAGCTGATATGGAAAACTAAATGATGAACATCATAAACATTATGACAGCTACCCAATTGCCTCCTTTCAAAACATTTTTTTTAATGTTTACTTATTTTTGAGAGACAAAGAATGCGAGTGGGCTAGTGGCAGAGAGAGAGGGAGACACAGAATTCGAAGCACGCTCCAGGCTCTGAGCTATCAGCACAGAGCCCAACTCAGGGCTCGAACTCATGAGCTGTGAGATTTATGACCTGAGCCGAAGTCGGTCGCTCAACCGACTGAGCCACCCAGGTGCCCCTCCCAATTGTCTCCTTTAAAAATTTAATTTGTTTATTTTCAAACTAATTTACCTGTAAGAATACCATTAAGTATCACTTTAGGATATTTAATTAATTCTCAAATAATATGTAGCATGTAGAAAAATAAAGTAAAACAATAGGAGTAAACATTACACATATGGAGGGAGCTATACCTATGCTACCTTGACTCTACTGAAAACTTAGATGCCATAAAACACAGACAAATGCATCAATACAGAAATTAAAATAATAAATTAAAACTATAAATAAAAACTTGAAATATTTCCATCCCATTTGAAAGAGAAAGCATTATTATTATTATTATTATTATTATTATTATTTTACTTTATATAAGTGTTCATACAAATCAACAAAGCCTGAAATCCCGACCAAAAACTATTAAAAGACTTATACAGGGGGTTCGTGGTGGAGAGATGAGGATACATTCAAAATGACTTATAAACATATGAATAATGTCTGACCATACTCCAGAAATTATGTATTATTATTATTTACAAATTTGCATTTTACATCTCATCTTGCATATATGCTATATGATTTGCCTTAATCTGTCTGTTAAAACCTAAAACTTTACTTACAAATCATGGGAGAAAATAATGTATGCATATACACTAAGTCAAAGTACATCATTATAATATGATATGCTATGAGATGATTAGTATATACAGTAACAGATCAACATTTTCACTTTAAAAAGAAATTATTTTACATAATCTTCCTCCAAATCACCTCTTCTTTTTTTTTTAATGTTTATTTATTTTTGAGACAGAGACAGAGCATGAACGGGGGAGGGGCAGAGAGAGGGGGAGATACAGAATCCGAAGCAGGCTCCAGGCTCTGAGCCATCAGCCCAGAGCCCCACGCAGGGCTCGAACTGATGGACCGCGAGATCGTGACCTGAGTCGAAGTCGGACACTCAACCGACTGAGCCACCCAGGCGCCCCTCGAAATCACCTCTTCTTGTACAACACTAATTTTGGTAATATTTCTTTCATTTTAGACTCCTATATTGGAATAAATCATAGCAGGTATAAAGAATGGATAGGTATACTACAAAGTAAAGAAATAACAAAAGAAAAAAATAGTAGTGCATATTGAGTCTGAAGAAATAAATTAATGCTGGTGATTTGAGGGGCGCCTGGAGGGCTTAGTCGGTTAAGCGTCCGATTTGGGCTCAGGTCATGATCTCGCAGTTTGTGAGTTAGAGCCCTGCATTGGGCTCTATGCTGACAGCTCAGAGCCTGGAGCCTGCTTTGGATCTGTGTCTTCCTCTCTCTCTGCCCCTCCCCTGCTCAGGCTCTATGTGCGCTCTCCCTCTCCCTCCTCTTCCTCTCCGTCTCCCTTCTCCTTCTCCTTCTCCCTCTCCCTCTCCCTCTCCCTCTCCCTCTCCCTCTCCCTCTCCCTCTCCCTCTCCCTCTCTCCCTCTCCCTCTCCCTCTCTCCCTCTCCCTCTCTCCCTTCTCCCTCTCCCTCTCTCTCAAAAATAAGTAAACAGTAAAAAAAAGTTTTAATGCTGGTGAGTTGACTTTCCAAGTGATCTCCCCCAAATATTTCCAATTTACACCTCAGTTTGTCTTGTGAAAATTTAAGGGTAAAACCCTTTACCAAACTTGATATTGGCAAGGTATACATGTAGTTTAGAAAGAGAATTCACTCTGTGAAACGGAAGATGATGAAGGCAACATGCTGAGCAGGACACTATATAAAACACCATGGATACTTTATTATAATATATAAATATTTGACTTGATTCTAATATATTTTTTCATATAATGTCAAACAGTTTATTATATTGTTCTCCTTAATTTTTGTATTCATAGTGAAGATAGACTAGACACAGCAAAAATTACCTCCAAGATATGGTTAATATAATTTCCAAGTGATTGACCTTCTCTTCTCACTGGCATGTTTTGTATATTTGAATCTAATTGAACTAAACGTAACAGAAGATTCAGGCATGGAGCCAGCATCCTTCTTGATTGACCCTGCTCTGAATGCCAACTCTGAAGGAGCTTCAAGAGCAGATCAACCTCTCCAGGCAACGTTTAAAATAGATTCTGCTCCTAAGCAACACAGCTATATACCTGCTGCAACTGGGAAGAATTCTCCAAGAGTTTACATGTATTTAACAGTTGGCAAACATTGTCATTTGTCACCCGTATGTCTTTCCTGGTGAGGCCTGTGTAACACATTACATTTTTTGGGAAAAAAAAAAAAAAACAGCTGGAGAAATTGTCAAACAATCCATCCTTGGGGCGCCTGGGTGGCTCAGTCGGTTGAGCGACCGACTTCGGCTCAGGTCACGATCCCGCGGTCCGTGAGTTCGAGCCCCTTGTCGGGCTCTGTGCTGACAGCTCAGAGCCTGGAGCCTGCTTCGGATTCTGTGTCTCCCTCTCTCTCTGCCCCTCCCCCGTTCATGCTGTCTCTCTCTGCCTCAAAAATAAATAAAAACGGTAAAAAAACAAAACAAAACAACCCATCCTTTTTTTAGGGCTTGGAAAATTTTGAGAATTGAAATAATTAACAATCTCGTGTGTCTTATATGCCATTCCAATAATTCTCAGTGTAAACAAAATCCATGAGAGCATTTTTGAGCCCAGAAAGGGAGATGATAATTTAAAGCAGATGAATCTATGGTAGACCTTACTAAAAGAACTACTTGGAAAAAGGGGAAGACTACAGGAAGGAAAGAAAAGGCACTAGGAAGATTTTCCTTGCTGGCACTAATGTAAGGCAGGTAATCAAAAACTTTCTGTCCAATAGGTGTAAAAGAAGACTTTTGCTAATTTAAAAAGTGAATATAACCATAACAAATCCAAATGTGCCAGGAGGAACATGTATTTTGCATGGAGCCCAAAATCCACGGACCACAAAATCACAGGAAGAGCCCTATTGTATATATTTTCATTTAATTGCACTTTTATGATTATCTTGCCCATTTTGAAACAGAGAGCATGGATCTCTCTATATACATGCCTATATACAGAGAACTGTCAGTGTAGGTATAATTTCAAGGTAAATGGAATCTCCTGTATTATGTAGTGAAACAATCTATTATTAGGATGACAAGCTAATAGGCATCAGATACAAAAAGTACCAGGACAGAATAAAACATTTTGTTCATTTTTTCATGTCCTTTTTACTTTAACCAAAAATTTAGGATTCATGTCAATTAAGTTGATTCTAGTTCCTTGTACAACATTTGCAGAAGAATATCTATCCCAATATGGCTTCTTACAATCAATACATTATCTTCCTTAATATAAAATATTGTAGCATGTCAAATGGAAATGAAAAGACAGCTGGGGTAGTAGTAATTATATTGAACAAAATAGGCTTTAAAACAAAGACTGTAACAAGAGACAAAGAAGGACACCATATAATGATAAAAGGAGCAATCCAACGACAGAATATAATAATTGCAAATGTGCATGTAACGTGGGAGTACCTAAATACTTAAAACAATTATTAAACATAAAGGAAGAGATTGACCATAATACAATAATAGTAGGGGATTTTAACACTCCAGTTACATCACTGGATAGATCATCCGGAGAGAAAATCAGCAAAGAAATAGTGGCTGTGAATGACACATTGGACCACATGGACTTAACAAGTATATTCAGAACATTCCACTCAAAAGCAGTGGAATACACATTCTTTTCAAGTGTGCATGGAACATTATTCAGAACAGAGTACATGTTAGGCCACAAAACCAGTTTCAATAAATTAAAAAAGACTAAAATCATACCATGTATCTTCTTCAACCACCACATTATGAAACTAGAAATCAATCACAAAAAATAATCTAGAAAAAACACAAATGCATGGAGGCTAATAACATGCTCTAAACAATGAATTGGACAACCATGAAATTAAAGAGGAAATAAAAATATATAGAGAGATAAATGAAAATTAAAACACAATGGTCCAAAATCTTTGGGATTCAGCAAAAGCTGTTCCAAGGTGGAAGATTATAGCAGTACAGGCCCACCTCAAGAAACAAGAAAAATCTCAAACAATCTAATCTTACACCTAAAGGAACTAGAAAAATAAGAACACAGAAAACTCAAAGTCAATAGAAGAAAATAAATAATAAAGATTAGGATAAATAAATGGAATAGGGGCAAAACAAATAAAAAAAAGAAAAAAGAAAAAGAAAGACAAAAAAAGCAAAAAAAAAAAAAAAGCAACTGCAGTGCCTGGGGGACTCAGCCATTTGTGTCTCACTCCAGATTTAAGTTCAGGTCATAAACTCCTGGTTTGTGGGATCAAGCCCCATATTAAGCTCTGTGCTGACAGCAAAGAGCCTGCTTGGGATACTCTCTCTCTCCCTTCTCTCTTTGCTCCTCGCCCACTCCCTCCCTCAAATAAATAAATAAACATTAAAAAAAAAAAGAACAGACCAGTGAATTCAGCAGTTGTTTCTTTGAAAAGATCAATAAAACTGACAAACCTTTAATCAAAATCATTACAAAAAGAAAAAAAAAAACGAGAGAGAGAGAGAGGACTTAAAAAACTAAGATCAGAAATGAAGGAGGAGAAATAAAAACCAACACCACAGAAATACAAAAGATTATAAGAGAATATTATGAAAAATTATATGCCAACAAAACAGAAACCTGGAAGAAATGGATAATTTCTCAGAAACATAAGCTTTCAAAACTGAATCAGAAAGAGAGAGAGAGAAAAAAATTGAACAGAGCAATTATCAGCAATGAAACTGAATCAGTATTCAGAAAAAAAAAAAAAAAACCTCCCAACAATTGAAGTGCAGGACCAGATGGCTTTACAGGTAAATTCTACTAAATATTTAAAGAAGAGTTAATATCTATTATTCTCAAGCTATTTCAAAAAATATATAAGAGGAAGGAAAGTTTCAAATTCATTCTATAAGGCTAGTACTACTTGGATACCAAAATCAAACAAAAGTACTGCAAAAGAAAACAAAACAAAACAAACACTACAGGCCAGTATTCCTGATGAATATAGATGCAACAATCCTCAACAAAATACTAGCAAACCAAATCTAACAATACATAAACAAAATTATTCAGCATGATCAAGTGGGATTTATTCCAGGGATGCAAATCAATATTTGCAAATCAATCAACATGATACAACACACTGACAAGAGAAAGAATAAAAACCATATAATCATCTCAATAGACAGAAAAACCATTCAACAAAGTATAACATCCATTCATGATTAAAAGTTCACAACAAAGGTTTGGAGAAAATATACCTCAACATAATAAAGGCCAAATATGAAAAACCCATAGCAAACATCATACTCAATGGTGAAAAGCAGAAAGCTTTTTCTCTAAGATCAGGAAAAAGACAAGGAAGTCTATTTTCATCACTTTTATTTAACATAGTTCTAGTAGTCCTAGCTACAGCATCAGACAAGAAAAAGAAAAATGGCACCCAAATGGCTAAGGAAAAAGTTAAATCTCACTATTTGTAGGTAGCATGATATGATAAATAGAAAACTGTAAAGACTCCACCAAAAAACTACTCTAGAACTGATAAGTGAATTCAGTTAAGTTGCAGGACACAAAATTAATACACACTAACCAGTTGCATTTCTATACACTAATAATGAAGTAGCAGAAAGAGAAATTAAGAAAATGATCCCATTTACAATTTCACCCAAAAGAATAAAATCTCCAGGAAAAAAAAACTTACCCAAGGAGGTGACTTTAAAAACTATAAAACATTGAAGAAAGAAATCGAAGATGACACAAACAAATGGAAGGATAGTCCATGTTCATGGATTGGAAGAACCAATATTGTTAAAATGTCCATACTACTCAAAGCAATCTATAGATTTAATGCAATCTTATCAAAGTACCAACAGAATTTTCTACAAAACTAGAAAAAAAAATCCTTAATTTATATGGAAACACAAAAGACCCTGGATAAATAAGGTAATTTTGAAAAAGAAAAGAAAGCTGGAGGTATCACAGTTCCAGATTTTAATATATACTACGAAAGTGTGGTAATCGAAACAATATGGTACTGACACAAAAACAGAAACATAGATAAATGGAATAGAACAGAATAGAGAGTCTAAAAATAAACCTACACTTTTATGGTCAATTAATCTATAGTAAAGGAAACAAGAATACACAATGGGGAAAAAAGTCTCTTCAACAAATAGTGTTGAGAAAACTGGCCAGCTACATGCAAAAAAATGAAACTGGACCACTTTCTTACAGCATACACAAAAATAAACTCAAAATTGATTTAAGACCTAACTATGAAATCAGAAAACAAGCAGTTTCTTGGGCACCAGCTATAGAAACATTTTTCTAGCTATATCTCCATTGGCAAAGGAAACAAAAGCAAAGTTAAATTATTGGGGCTACACCAAAATAAAAAGCTTTTGTACAGTGAAATATACCATCAACAAAACAAAAAGGCAGCATTCGTACTGAATAGAAGATGTTTGCAAATGATATATCAAATAAGGGGTTATTATTCCAAATATCTAAAGAACTTATACAACACCAATAAAATAAATAATCTGATTAAAAATGAACAGAGGATTTGAACAGACATTTTTTCAAAGAAGACATACAGATGGCCAACAGACATATGAAAAGATGTTCAACATCACTAATCATCAGCTAAATGCAGATTAAAACCACAATGAGATATCATTCTATACCTGTCAGAACAGCTAAAATCAAAAACACAAGAAATGCAAGTATTGAGACGGATGTGGAAAGAAAGAACCTTTTTTTGGTGGGAATGAAATCTGGAGCAGCCGATGTGTAAGCTGGTGTAAAATAGTATGGGTATTACTCAAAAAATTAAAAATAGAATTATCACATGATGCAGTAATTCCATTGCTGGGTATTTACCCAGGGAAAATGAAAACACGAATTTGAAAGGATATGTGCACCCTTGTGTTTATTTGTAGCACTATTTACAATAGCTAAATTATGAAAGCAACCCAAGTGTCCATCAATAGACAGATAGGTGTGTACACACACACACACACACACACACACACACACACACACACACACACACACACATAATATCACTCAGCCATAAAAAAGAATGAAATCTTGCTACTTGCAACAACATGGATGTAAAAGAGGGTACAACGCTATGTGAAATAAGTCAGATGAAGACAAATTCCATATGATTTCACTCATATGTGGAATTTAACAAACAAAACAAAAAGACAAACAAAAAACAGATTCATAATTAAGCAAATAAATTGGTGGTTGCGAGAGGAGAGGTGGGTGTGGGGGGTGGGTGAAATAGGTAAGGAGGACTAAGAGTACACATATCTTGATGAGCACTAAGAAATGTACACAATTGCTGAATCATTATATAGTACACCTGAAACTAATATAGCTCTGAATATTAATTATACTTGAATAAAATATTTTAAAAATAGATAAAATTAAAAAAAGAAATATTATAGCATATACCTATTTAAAAGAATTCCACAAAAATTCCTTCCCCTCATTCTAGATATAGCCATGCATAAATTTCAAGAGAATTCATTTTACTCTTAGAAATCCAAACACCAGTCTAGGATTTCTTAATTGCAGAGTCACCTCCATCTACTCTTTCTTAAATATTTAGGTACTTTTAAAAATGATAAATATTGATTTTTTCAAATGCAATTTTTTGATACTCTACCTATTTTTGTTTAGACAATGGAATTGTGATTGCTTTCACCAACATTACCTTCATATACACAAAAATGAGCACTTGGAAAAATAATGCAATGTAATTGTCCTGTAATTATGGGACACAACAGTGGTAAAGTAAAAGTTACCAGGTCGGTGATAAACAAGAAGACAGTTCAAAACATGGAAGCCATAAACAAAGAAACGGACACACAAAAATGCTGCCTCTAATTCCCTTAAAAAAATAAGCAGAATTTGTATCGCTATGGTCAAGAAAATGGACTAATAACATTTCTAAAATAATTTTTGTTAACATGAAACTAGAACAGTAATTTTTCACACCATAGGTTATAATTAACAAAGAAGAAAAAAAAAACAGAAGGAAAGGAGAGGAAGCAGTAGGGTGGAGGGGAAGGAAAAGGAAGAGGAGGAGGAAGAAGAATAGGTGGAGAATAGAAAGAATAGAACAAAAGAGAATAGACTAGACTAGACTAGAACAGACATTTCAGAAAAGGTTTGATCTGGTAAGGGTAAATATTATTTCACATATTTTTTTAAAATATATACACACAAAGTAAAACTGCTTTTCTTACTGTAGGTTGAAATTTAGAACATTAGAAACTCTTGTTTGAATGTTGACAAATATATATTTATTATAAATACTATTTATATTTAAATATTGATGACACATAAATACATTTTCCCACAAAAGCCACATTTTCAAAGCTAAACTCCTATTTGATATTAAAATAACAACTTTATTTCAACTCATCATAATTTCAAACTCAGATTTAAGACTACTTTAAATTAAATTCCTGCCAACATGGCCCACATGTGGAATTAATGGCTAAACTAAAATTTATGAGAGCCGTTCAATAATGGTTTGGTGTAACACATGTTTGAATTGTTGCCTTATTATGAAATTAGAGTATGCAATTTAATCTTGCCACATGTGTCTATGGTAAATATTTTGGTAATTACTATTTTAAAAAATATAGTGTTTTAAAAATATATTTTATGAAATGCTTCTATTTTTTCTAGTATGTTAGTGTTTGTTATCCTACAAATAAGTCACAGTGGAAGAATAAAGACCCTCCTGTTAAAACTGCTTTGTATCAGAACAATCACAAGACTGGCTATCAATAAGAATGACTCCAGCTTACTTGTTGCTAAGGCTAAAAGAGGGTTAATTAAAACGTTATTGGTAAAGATCTACAAATATGCATTATAAATAGCTTAAATTAATTCCAACCAAATTTATACCCTTTGAAATACACAAGGAAACAAATAAAGGACCTTTGCAAAAGTTGCATATTTAATTTCTTAAAATTAATTGGAATAATGCAGATTTTTTATGGGTCATTACAAATTTGCATTACATTTACATTTTATACAAAAGGGTTTAATCATAGCTGTTACCATTACTGACAGGAACAGGTATAGAGATAATATCTTCACCAAGATTTCTCACTTGTTTTTTTTTTTTTAAACAATCACTGTGGTTCCTAGAATAAGTTCTAAAAGTAGCACCACTGACATTGATTGTACGTTTTAATTGTATGTATTTTTCTCAAACTCTCTATCATACTTCTAATCAACACTTTCCTACTTCTGTATTAAATATTAGTCAATCAGGGAGAATGTTTTTTATATATATGAGCCCGGGTGGCTCAGTTGGTTAAGCATACAACTCAATTTTTGACTCAGGTCAGGATCTCATGATTCCTGGGATCAAGCCCCACACGGGGCTCCATGCTGACAGTGCAGAGCCTGCGTGGGATTCTTTCTTTCTCTCTCTCTCTATCCCTCCTCTGCTCAGTCTCTCTCTTGCTCTTCCATCCAAATAAATAAACTTAAAAAAATAAAGAGTATATATACGGATGCTCAAATTAAAAAAATATGAAATTATTCTAATATTTATAAAGACAGTTAAATACCACTAAATATTTAATTTACTTTACCGAATTATATTTATATGTGGATTCTCAGATATGTGTGGATGCATTTCTATTTATTCTAAAATGTGACTTCTACCTCTTTCATTATTTTTCATTTGAGGCTATATATTAAATCATAACTCAGCAGCATTTTAGCATGGGGCAGAACTAATAAAACTCCACGTGCTTAGCTTTCTGATCATTTAATTTGATAAAGTCCTGTCAAAATAATGACACATGAAGGTGTCCATATTCTAATCTCTCATCTCTATATCCACTCACTCTTCTTTAGTCTGTACTGTGATGTCAGGGTCAGGGATCATTGATAAACCTCCTTTCCTGACTCTTGCCAGCTGACGTTCTAGCCAATGATGATTGGGAGTACTTAGAGGGCGCTGTGCCCCCTTTGGAAAGAAGCAAAAGAACATCTTCCTTATTTTCTTTCCAAAACAAGCAGTATATCCCTGGCAATGATAGGTGGTGCTAGCCTCCAGTTTTTCTTAGCTCCATCTGGACCAACCATGTCATCCTATCATGCCCTCTGAGACTTCAGTCACATTCAGGAAATGCTCTTTCCGCAGATAGCTGAGCACCAACTCTGTAGGACCCCCCCTACTGAGCTACTAGCTTTGATAAAGGCAACTATTTCTCCTTTTCTCTTCAGTCTTGTCCCCTGTGTAAATGCTTCCTGCTGTAAGTTTTAGTTTTTGATTTATCTTTTTTTTTTTCAGTCGTCTGTCTATAATCCCCTGTAAATGCTCTGTTAAATCTACTTGTCTTTATTTTATTTCTCGATGGCAATACTCCAAAAGATTTCCTCTCTTGACTTTCTTCTTATAGGGCACAATGTTCATGAAAGCTAGAATTAAATATGTATCATTACCTTGAGCTCCTGAGATAAATATATTTTTAATATATATCTGAGAATGGAGAGAATATTTCTAAAATTTATTTTTCTACATTTATTTATTTGTTTTTGAGAGACAGAGCACAAGTGGGAGATAGGCAGAGAGAGGAGACACAGAATCTGAAGCAGGCTCCAGGCCCCAAGCTGTCAGCACAGAGCGCGACACGGGGCTCAAACTCACAAAAAGCGAGATATGACCTGAGCCAAAGTCAGACGCTCAACCGACTGAGCCACCCAGGAGCCCCTTGAGAATCCTTCATTTTGGGGGCTATCCAGTGGGATCTGGTCTAAGCTTTCTTTATAGGTAGGTGTGTATAGCAAGTGTATTAATAGTAACTGTATATACCAAGGAAATTGTCCACACTCACCACACTCCTGTTATGTAATCTAAATCGTTTATTTTTGAGTAAGAATGGTATGAAGACTTAGGACATAGAATGTCGATAACAAATGTACAACTTATCTCTGGCATGGAGATGGGAGACTGGGGGTACAGCTATGTAAGAAGGGGTAGTATTACATTAGTGACATATCAGTTGAATCTGAAAGCTTAATGTTTCATTTCACATATAATTTTTACATTTGCAATAAGATGATTAAAATTAATATACATCTAAAATATATAAAGGATACTTTTTGAAGTTTACTAAGGTATAATTGACAAATAAAATTACAAATTATTTAAAATGTACAACATGGTAATTTGACATAAATATAAACTGTGAAAAGATTCCCAATTTTTTTAAACTAACATATTCATCATCTCATATATTTAGTCTCTCTCTCTCTCTGTCTCTCTCTCTTCTGATCAGAACCTTTGACTCTCAGCAAGTTTCAATTACAACTGTATTAGTAACAATGGTTACCATTTTATACATTAGATCCCTAGACCTCACACATTTAACAATTGTTCAATTTTACCATTTGGCTGATGTCTAACTTATCCCTCTCCCCACCCCCATCTCTGGCAACCACCATTCTTTTTTTTTTTTTTAAGATTGCACTTAGTAATACCATGCAGTATTCATCTTTCTCTCTCTCTGACCTATTCACGTATCATAATGCTCTCCAGGTTTATCCATGTTCTTACAAATGGCAGCATGTCCTTTTTTCAAGGGTAAAAAATACTCCATTGTATACAAATACCACATTCATCCTTTCCTCTGTCAATAAACATTTAGTTTGTTTCCATTCCTTGGCTATTGTGATGACACTGCTACGAATATGGTGGAATAGATTGCTCTCTGAAATAATGATTTCATTTCCTTTGAATACATACCCAGAAGTGGAAAAGCTGGATCATATTATATTTCTATTTTTCATCTATTGAGGAACCGCCATACTGTTTCCACAGTGGCTGCAACAGTCTGCATTCTCCCCAACAGTGTAGAAGGGATCCCTTTTCTTCACATCTTGACCAAAAACTTGCTATCTCTTGTCTTCTTGATAATAGTCTTTCTAACAGATATAGGATCATATCTCGTTGACATTTTCATTTGCATTTCCCTAATGCTTAGTGATGTCAAGCACCTTTTCATGTACTTGTTGGCCATTTGTATGTCTTCTTTAGAAAAATGTCTATTCAAGTCCTTCGCCCATTTGTTAATTGGGATTTTTGCCTTTTTGCTATTTAGTTATATAAGTTCCTAGTATATTTTGGGTACTACCCTTTTATTAGATATGTGGTTTCCTAATATTTTCTCCCATTCCAGAGGTTGCCTTTCGTTGTAGCTGCTGATGGCTTCTTTTGCTGTGCAGAAGTTTTTAGTTTGGTATAATCAATCTTACTTATTTTATTTGTTTATTTTTATTTCCTTTGTTTTTGTTGTCAAATCCAAAAAGTTAATTGCCAATATCATGGTCAAAGAGATTACCTTTAGATTCTCTAAGAGGAATTTTACAGTTTCACATCTCAAATTTAATTTTTTAATCTATTTTGAGCTCATTTTTGAGTATTGTGTAAGATAGGGGCCCCGTTTCTTTTGCATGTGGCTTTTCAGATTTCCCAAAACCATTTATTAAAGAGGATATTCTTTCTCCATTGTATGTCCCAGCACCTATGTCGAACATTAAATGACCATATATGTATGGATTGATTTCCAGGGCCTCTATTCTGTTATATTCATCTATGTTTTTATGTGTTTGATGGCTCCATGAAAATACATTACTATTTGATTATGATGGCTTTGTAATACAGTTTGAACTGTGATGAATCCAGCTTTGTTCTTCTGTCTCAAGATTTAATTGCCTATGTGGGGTCTTTTATGCCTCCACACAAATTTTAGGATTGCTTTCTCTATTTCTGTGAGAAAAGCCATAGGACTTTTGATAGGGAATTCATTGAATTCGTAGATTGTATTGGGTAGTATGGACATTTTAACACTATTAGTTCTTCAAATCCATAAGCATGGAATATCTTTCCATTTATTTGAGTCTTTTTAAATGTGTTTCATCAGTTTTCAGGGTACATATCTGTCATTTCTTTGGCTAAGTTCATTCCCAAATATTTTATTCCTTGTGATTCTATTAAAAATGAGATTGTTTTTGGGGCGTCTGGGTGGCTCAGTCGGTTAAGTGTCCAACTTCGGCTCAGGTCATGATCTCACAGTTTATGAGTTCAAGCCCTGCATCGGGCTCTGTGCTGACAGCTCAGAGCCTGCAGCCTGCTTCAGATTCTGTGTCTCCCTCTCTCTCTGCCCCTGCCCCACTCATGCTCTGTCTCTTTCTCTCAAAAATAAATACACATTATTTTTTTTTAAATATGAGATTGCTTTCATTTATCTTTCCAAAAATTTGCTAATAGTGCACAGAAATGCAGCTGATTTTTGTATATTGATTTTGTATCCTGCAACTTTCTTGAATTTATTTATTCATTCTAAAGTTTTTGGTGAAGTCTATAGGGCTTTCTACATATAACATCAGTCATCTGCAAACAGTTTTACTTCTCTTTTTTTTTTGGATTTGAATGATATATTTCATTTTCTTACATAATTTATCTGGCTAAGATTTCCAGTGCTATATTGACTAAAAGTGGTGAGAGTGGGCATTCCTGCTTTACTTCTGATCTTAGAGAAAAAGCATTCAGCTTTTCACACTTGACTATGATGTTAGCTGTGTGCTTGTCATATATGGCCTTTATTATGTTGAGGTAAATTCCTAATTTGTTGCAAGTTGTTTATTATTTCATTGGGGAACATATACATTCACTATAACTAATGGCCTATAATTTTCTTTTCTCCTATCCTTCTTTTCAGGGTTTTCAGGGTTATTCTGGCCTCATAAAATCAGTTTTCAAGTACACTTTCCCAGTCAATCTTTTTGAAGAGTTTAAGAAGGACTGGTATTCATTCTTTAAATGTTTCACAGAATTCACCAATGGAACCATCTGGTCCTGAACTTTTCTGTGTTGGAAAGTTTTGGATTACTGATTCAATTCTCTTACTAGTAATTGGTCTTTTCCAATGTTTTATTTATTCATGATTCAATCATGGTAGATTGTATGTTCCTAAGAATTTAGACATTACTTCTAGATTATCTAATTTGTTGGCATATCATTGTTCGTAGTAGTTTCTTTTGATCTTTAGTATTTCCATGTTGTCATTTATAATGTCTACTCTTCTGTTTCTGATTTTTTTTGTCTTAACTCTTTTTTTTCTTAATCCAGCTAAGGATTTGTCCATTTCATCTTAAAAAAAAAAAAAAAAAAAAAAGACAGCTCTTCATTTTGTTGATCTTTTTGACTGTCTTTCTAGTTTCTGCTTCATTTATTTACACTGTGCCCTGAGGGCCTGTCCCTCAGGTTGCAGCCATAAAAAATGGGAACACCAGATGTGTGAATAAGCTTCACTCAGGGAGATGATGGTAGACTTGATTTATTTTTGAAGTTAGTTGGAGGAAGAAGGCAAGGAAGTTACCACCAGCTTTTTCAGGCTCTTTGAAGGATCCCATGTAGTTCTGAAATGTAGGCAGGTTAGAAACTGAACCCGCAAGCAGCAGCTGGGAGAATATACATTCAAACTCCTAGGAACAAACTGTTAAATAGATGTTTTTGTTTGTTCCTTCTGTGCTAAGCTAAGGGACATAGCTGTCAAAGTGTTTAATAACTTTCTTTTTCTGATAAGCAATAGCACATAAGTACCAATTGGTGATGCATGATAACTTATAAATAGCCACAACTGTTTAACAACTGCTTCTTTGGTTGCTATAGTGCTATGGGATTCATAAAAGCAAGCCCCACTGGTTCTTAGAACTAGGTGAACTGGAGACCCATCTCTTGGATGGCAGCCTTAAAAGTTGAGTGGCTGTATATATGATCCAAATCTTACGCTTCTTAGAGAGAAGCTGGGATTGAGGGTTATCTCCCAGTGGTAAGTTCCTGTTTAGGGAGCAGAGTTTATGTTGAGAGTGTTTCAGGCTTTCCTACTTGTTTCAGTGAGGGTATTTTCTCAACTACTTGATGTTTCACAGTCCACTCAACTGGTTTTCAAAAATGTTCTCAAAAAGAATTGACTGGTGTCTACCTGTATGATCAATGCATCCATAGGAGGAGGGAAATTCAGGAAACTCCTATGTCACCATGTTGGTGACATCAATCATACAGGGGATATTTTATGTTGTAACGAAGTGTGTATTTGAAGTCCAGTTGAATAGACCTGTCACTATATTTCAGGGCTAATTAATTCAAGTAAAAATGGCTATTAATGACACACTTTGTGTAAGGCACTGGAGCAAATACACTTATCAGTAAGATATAATGCCAGCCTTAAATTTTTATAGTCTAAAATCATTTGTTCAATTTTCTGTAGAAAGCAAACATTGAGCTTTAATCTCTGGTATAATCTGAATAACACGTAAGTCACAGAAATTAATAGAGCAGAATTGAACTAACGTAGAAGAAAAAAATCTATTCTAAGATGTAAGCTTTGAAATTTCAGTTCTACTTTACTAACTCGTTTTAAATTTCTGAAGAAAATGATGAAATATAAATTGAAGACAATATTGAAAATACAATATAATTTAAGTCCCCTGGGCATTAAGTCAAAGACAAAATCCTTAAGTCATTTTGGATAAATCTTTGAAAAGAAACAGAGAAATGTTTAAGATTCAATATTTTATTTTAGTAAAAATGAAGTTCTATATTTCAGCTAAACACATGGCTCCTTAAGTGATTATTAACTGTGCTCCATAGAATACCTTTACAATACCTTCTCTCAATAAGGACTCGTGAATTTGGCTTTGGTAATGACGTATGATAGGTTTTCAAGTATAAGTATTTCAAAATAAAGTTACATTTATCTGTCATTAGAAATATTATTCATATCTATAAAACATTATTTGGATCAATTTATTCTTAAATATTTTATATTCTTCTAAATAGTGGGTCAAATTTTCATTAGTAAAGTTGGCATTGCAAAGAAACAAAAGGTTAATATTTTATATTTCAAAGTCTTTAATAGGAGTGACAAGCTGTATGAGTTAATCATACCAGTCACCTCAATTATATAAATAAAAATTCTGGACTGAATTTAAACTGTAAAGTATGTCTAGGGTTATAAACAGTTAAGTACTTAAGACTTATATACCTTTAATGCTAAAAAGACATTCAATATTAGTCCAAAACACTCCCGGGTGAGAGTAAGTGGGCCCAGAGACTTTATATTATGTAATTTATCTAAAAACATTTGCTGGTTGCGCCAGAGTCAAGTCTGAAATGGAAATTAAATATGCCTAATAGGGTTAGCAAATGTCCACTAAACACATAGATACTCCCTTTTCTCTTCCCATGGATTCATTACTCTAAGTGATTCCAACTTTCACTCAGACTAACACTTCATAATGCTTCACATCTTTGTACGTCGGGCTAAACCACCACACTGACACAGGACTAATGAAAAGTTCGGCAACTTTGATTTACAACTTGCCTCCGTATTAATAAATACCATGACTGAAGAAGTTCTATATATCATTTAGTGTCTAGTACACTGTTTTATTATGGAAATGAAAAGCTACGCAAAGCAAAAATTATATGTAAGCTTTAGTTCTCAACACATGTGTGTAGGTATATAAATAAACATATGCTCAAAATTTAAATGGACAAATCTTGCATGGGTTCATGAAAAATTCAGTGTATTTCCATGAATCCCCAAGAACTTAAACTCGGTAATATACCTTTTGTAAGGTAGGTCATTTCATATCAAGAATATCTTATTTTCCAATTTCACTTATTTTTAATCATTAATATTTCAAACCCTAAATATCAAGAGACTCCCAGGAGCATTTTCAGAGTTCTTGAACCATTTCAGGAGATATTTCAAATCAGAGTGAAAATAATACGTCTGCAACCTCCGTAGTCCTTCCTTGTCTTACACAAAGGGTAGTTGTGTATAAATACATGCAGAAAAGTCTATTTTCGCTTGATTGCATGGACATGATCACATTTGGATATCACACTTTTGGCTAACCCAATGAATGAAATATAAAATAATTATAGAAAAAGAGGGACTTAAGATGGGACCAGAGTACTCAGTTTTGGAATCATACTTTTGTTATGTTTGCTGAGTAATCTTCCCCGGTGAACCTTGGAGATTTTTTTTTCACATTCTGGAAGTTTGATAGCTCCGTGGTAACTGTGGCTGATTTATAAATTATTATGCGTTCCAAATTTGGACTTATGCTCCTTTGCTGATCAGAAAAATAACAAAACATTATGATGAAATACTGTGTTTTCTTTAATCTTTTATATTTCCAATGAGCAGAAGAATGGCGTCAATAAAAATGTTATGCAGAAATCTAACCTCATTATATACAACTTTAGTCAACATTTTATTTTTCCTTTCTTTCTATAATTTTCCACTCCATAAATGTGAAATTTAAAACTTAGGACTTGGATGTAGTAACAAATCTGTAAACTCTTTACAATTTTCTGTGAATACCCAGAGAAAACACCATACTACAGTGCAGTTTGTGATTACATGAGTGATATACCTTTTTACTGAGGGGGAAAAAAAATCAAGAAAAGTAACACTGAACCATAGTGTCAATTAATTTTAGATTCTCAGAACAGCTGTGAACGTTAGAGCCGTACAGCTCTTCCCCGGACCCCTGTGAATTATCTGTCATGGTTAAAGGAAGCATAACAATTTGCCACCGGTATACCCAGAGGGAATGAACTCCTAGGACAGCAAAGAAAAGACAGTGGAGTGGTCACTAACGACTATGACTGGAGACAGCTGCATGGGGAAAAGAGATAAGGCGGCAAAAGTGGAGGTGGGGTGGGAGATCATGAGAGCACTGACAGAAGAGACAAAGTGTGTAACGATTAAGTTTACAAACCAAGATCTGTATCTGTAACTCAAATCTAGAAGAACATTTCTGCACATCAAAGAGCTTCAAGGAGATGGTTTACTTTTAATACAACTCAAAAGCAACAATAAAATGCGAGTACTGTGGCTACTTCCTAGGTGTCGAAAACCACAGGATTACAGTTCATGAATGAAATCATCAGCCAACTTTCTTTCCCCAAAGGATAGGAAACACAACACAGCACAGCGAACACTACTCCATTCGCCCTTGTCAGCGTGTACTTAAGATTCTGAAATTAATATTAGTTACTAAGGTTAATGACTTCCACTAGAAAAATAACACAGAAATTTGACTACATCATCTTTATCCTATTTGGGTACATTATATATTTTGATTGCAATGATATGAAACCCTGTGTACTAATCCAACATCTATATGGCATTCTGTATGATGCTTAGGTAAAAAAAAAAATGGAATTCTAATGCAAACTGGGGTTTGTGAGAAGCCACTTAGAAGTATCATGAATTAAGACCTAAATAATAGCCCCCACAGAAGTGGAGTAGTTGGGACGTGTTCCAAAGTAAAATGAATAGAATTTTCAAAAGCCTTGGGATCTGAATAAACGTGCTGTCTATAGGGAATTTTAGAAAGTTTAATATAATTTGAACTAAGGATGCACTAGAGAATATTGGATTAGGCTGAACATCCTGTGTGTGTGTGTGTGTGTGTGTGTGTGTGTGTGTGTGTGTGTGTGTGTTAAAGCTTAGTGCCTTTAAGCAGTACAAAGATTTACCTCTTATGAACCTGCAATTTGGACAGGGCTTGGCAGGAACAATTCGTCTCTGCCCACTTGGCACCAGGATTCAGGATCATCTGAAGGCTCCAACACTCGCACGGTGGGCGGTCGATGCTGGCTGTCGGCTGAGACCTCAGCTGGGGCTCTAATCAGAATCCTTACAGGTGAGTGCTGAGTTCCAATGATGGGCAGCTCCTTTTTATCACCTAGCCTTAGAAGTCATACACTTCATTACTTTTGCCATGTGCTATTCGTTAGGAGCTAGTCACTCATTCTAGTCTATATGCACGGGAAGGGAAATTAGACCTCATCTCTCAATGTAAGAATGCCAATACCACATTGTAAGAAGAGCATGTGGCAAGAGGTATTTTCACATCACCATCCTTGAAAAATAAAACCTGGTATCATTGCTTTGTTTCTAAACTAAAATGGTAAAATATACCCATCCGGGTGATTTTCAAGCAGACAGGAGGCATGATCAGATATGTGGTTTAGATGGTGCTCTCTGGCATCTCTGTGGCAAACTGATGAGACAGGGCTTGCATGAAATGGAAGGGAGAACAGTTAAAAAAAAAAAAACTACTGCAGCAATTAGCAATGACACCTTGGATTACAGCCAAGAATGGAGGAAAATGGTCAGATGACAACGCACTTTGAGGACAGAGGAAGGGACCTACAAAGGCAAATGATACAGAAAGGGAGGGTAACAATAAGAGTGCAACTTGTCATCTAATTTGAAAATAATCTCGCATAAATGTTGAAAACTGAAGGAGAAAGCCAGATTTATAAGGCTAATGACACACTGGAAACTTAAGAAGTGAAAATATACAGGTTGGTGACTCAAGGCCTGAGAGAAGATAGCATAGTAAGTAGCTAGAGGAGTAGATGAAAAGCTGACACTTCCTTTTATTTACGTTGTCTTGGTTCTTTGTTTTAAAATGGGTCAGGTTGAGGGGCACCTGGGTGGCTAAGTCAGTTAAGCGTCTCTTGATTTCAGCTCCAGTAATGATCTCACGGTTCATGAGTTCGAGCCCCACATCAGTCACTGCAAAGACAATGCAGAGCCTCCTTGAGATTCTCTATCTCCCTCTCTCTCTGCCCCTCTCCCATGCTAGCTTTCTCTCCCAAAAATAAATAAATAGACATTTTAAAAATAAAATAAAATAGATCAGGTTAAAATTTCTTTGGAAAAGACTGAAGTCACATTGGAAGGTTAAGACTCTGGAGATGTAGGATTCTGTGATTCCTATCACCAGAGGAAGGGTCAGCTGTTGGACAGACTTCTACTGCAACAGATGCACTGTGGTAAGGCTACACACAGGCTCAGATAAGGTATAATGGAGAGAGGGACATGATTTGTTGAATTAAGGAATCTGGTCAAGAATATCGAGGAAATTATTGAGTTTGGAAAATCAACAGTATACATTGGCAGTAAGGTAGATATCTTGACAAGCAAGGTACATGAACAGGAACTTTTCCTTATCTCTTACAACCTGCTACTTATGAGCTGCGTAAAAATGAGTTTACTTCTTAACTTCTCTTTGTCTCAGTTTCCTTATCTATAAAACAGAGATGGTGTTTATCAAATGATTTAATTTAAGAGATACACTTAGGCTGGCGCATAACACATAACGTATCCATATAACTATCTTGTTAATGAAAATAGTTATATCAAATCGAAAGTGCTTTGACCACAGAAAACAATGGCATTGACTATTGCTATAATCCTCTCTACATTAATAATCTTAGTAGAGGTGTATTAATCTTGCACATTGGGGGGAATATTACTTAACAAAATATTTTTAAATGAGCTGAACATTGTTCAAACATCACAAAAAAATAGATTCATTTCCTTGTGATTAAAATATTTTAAAACATATTCCTAAACTTACCGTATAATGATGAATGTATAGGTAGTTTTTAAATGAGCTCACATACATTCACAGTTTAAAATAACACATTTTCTTTAACATATAGGCATGCTACTATTAAATTTGTTCTTTTAAAAAGTATCTCACCAAATAGATTTGGTAATTTCTATGACAACTTCTCATTATTTGAATAATTGATGAGTAAATAATTTTCTTTGTAGTCAACTGCCATATGTTCTAAGATATGTATCAATAATAAGAGCCTTCCAGGAATAAAAGAACAGAGAAAAAGAGTAAATAATATGGAACAAATACTTCAATAGTAATGTTGTTTATCTAATGTGAGATGCATCCTAATTTTTAAAATGTTGAAGTAAAAAAAAAATAGAATGAGCACATACAGTAAGTAGAACAATATTACTTTGTCTATGTAAGATGAGTATAATTTTTTAGAACCTCATTAAGGATATGTCATGATTGCACATAAAAAACGATTAAGAAGATAGTAGAAATTGGATGCAAACATTTATTTGTATTTAATAAAAATTTTTTTCTTTAGATTTTTAATTTCTATTTGCCTATTCCAAAATTGTTATTTCAGCATCCCTCCTAATAATCAGCATCCTAATAATCAAACAGAAGCCTAGGGCTTATCTTACATGTTACTTTTCCTGTCATAGCCTAGATCCAGATCATCATAAGCCTTAACAACTTTGCCTTTGTAAATCTCCCTAAAGTCCCATCTTTTCCTTCTCCACCAGATCAACCAGTACCTCTCCCAGATCACCGCAAAGCATCTTGCTGCTACATTTCTACACAATACCTTTCCCTAAGGTTTCTTTTTTTTTTTTTAATGTTTATCTCTTTATTTTGAAAGAGAGAGAGTGTGCACGCACAGCGGGGGAGAGGAGCACAGAGAGAGGGAGAGAGAATCTTAAGCAGGCTCTATGCTCAGCACAGAGCCCAAGGTGGGGCTCTAACTCACGAACTGAACCCTGAGATCATGACCTGAGTCCAAATCAAGAGTTGGACACTTGACCCACGGAGCCACCCAGGCACCATGACACATTACTTTTCCCTAATTCGTCCTCTCGATTTGAGATGGAGTGAGTTATTTCGTTTTCAAATGTGAAATCTCATTATATTATCTCCCTGCTTCACAACTTCAAGCACTCTCCCCTGCTTGCACCACTGCCTGCCTCAATCTCCAGCCTGCTCAAGCTCTGCAAGTCTTCTGGGTCTTTTGGCTGCGGCCACACTGGCTTCAATCCCTGATACATATCAGTATTCCTCCTGTCTGGGGGCTCTGGGTTTGCTATTCCCTGTCAGTGGAATATCCTTTTGTTACCTCTTTTTCAAAACAAAACAAAACAAAACAAAACAAAACAAAACACCTTTTCTCATTTGTGGCCTTAGTTTAATTGCTTCCTACCCAATGATTTTTCCTGCCAAATTTCAAAACAAGAGTTGAAAGGAATTTTTCATCCCTTAATTTCATTTAGTCCAATCCCTGAAATTTCATTGAGTCCAATCCCTGAAATTTTCATCTGTATCTAAATCTAAGTATTCAAGCATATTGCCTAAAAGTTTTAGCACAATCAAGTTACATTGAAGAGCAAGAGAAGAAAAAAGCTGGAGCAGGACTAGAAACCAGTGACATGGCTTCATTGCAAAACCAAGCCAAGTTGCTTCTCAAGTGTGTTTCCCTTTTTAAATTTTAAATACATTTTCAGGAATTTTTATTCTGGGAAGGCATACCTGACAATCAAACAAACAAACAAACAAAAAAATAAAGCTTACCTATATTGTACCCTATTTCTTTTTAGTAATGTTGGTGGAACTAGTTAAAAATGGAAATCTTTCCTGGGGCACCTGGGTGGCTCAGTCGTTAAGTGTCTGACTTTGGTTCAGGTAACAATCTCATGGCTCCTGAGTTTGAGCCCTGCTTCAGGCTCTGTACTGACAGCTCAGAGCCTGGAGCCTGCTTAGAATTCTGTGTCTCCACTCTCCCTGCCCCTCCCCTGCTCATGCTCTGTCTGTCTGTCTCTCTCTCAAAAGTAAATAAACATTAAAATAATTAAAAAATACATACATGGACATGTGTTCTTTCTGGTCTCCAGTGATGGTGAGCATGTATTTGACATGCATGAAGTTATCTGCAACCCCATGCAGCTTCTCAAGTTTGTTTCCCTGTTTAAATTCCTCTCAAAGACAATCATCTTCAACCATCTCATTAAATAAACAAATGTTAATATATCACATCACATACTATATTATCCTAGATCAAATCTTGGATGTAGTCAGTATTAATGGGTTCATTAATATTCATCAATATTCAATTTGAATATTTTCCTCTACCCACAAATGTAAATTTTGAAAGGGCTTATAGCACAAGTTACAGTGATCAGTAGACTTCTCCCATTGAATAGTATATAGACCCAAATATTACTCATGATAAATAGGAAATTAGAACAGAACAAGCCAAATGTCCTTCACCTAGATAATGATAAATACTCATCTAATTAATCTTGACTCTCAAATGCCCAATATGGGTTTTAAAAATCAGATGTATATATATTCTACCCCAACAAGTGATCATTATCTGCAACAATAGGAAAAAAACGTATGAGAAAAACATATTGTTGCAGGTTTTACATTTTTCTCACCATGCCCCAGTGGATTGCTAACACCAGAAGAACAGACCAGAAGACTGGATCTGATCTAAATTAATGTGGGAAACAAAGATAAAAGAAAAATAGAATTCCCTTACTGCCCACAGCCCATTGACAAGTCCTTGAAACAGGCAGAGTGACCCATCTCTGGGAGCTCTGCTGTCCTGATGTTGGAGGTTGACACTTTGCTGGGGCAAAAGGCAATCTTAGCCTGACCCCCCAGGATCCCGTGAGTCTACTTTAAACATATAAAAATTATTCTGGAAACTTCCTTTATCTCTACCTCCCCCCACTAAATATATGTTAGCCATCATCCACCAAGCATATGGCCCCCTGATACACATCTGAAGGGACTCAGGACTGAGTTTTTACTAAACAGTAATAAATAATCTTTCCCTAACATTTGCTGGCCCCCACAGGGTCCTGAAAACCTTATTTCCAAAATACCTTGGAGGTTTGTTCTACCCCTAAACCCCTTCCCAACTTAAAAGTATATAATCGACCACTCCCACAACCCCAGGGAAGCTCTCTCTGTCCCCATGCACTAATAAAACCACCTTTTTGCACCAAAGACATCTCAAGAATTCTTTCTTGTCCTTTGACTCTGAACCCCAACATTTTCTACATCATAAGCTCTCGTAGTTATGAGAAATAACCTTTCTTACTTTCATAAATAAGTTGGTTACTTCAGATTTCAGAAATACTTTCCCTGCTCTGAAACATTTCAAAATGAGATCCTGAGAATGTCAGCAGCCATTATTCTAATTATGAGCAATCTATCCAACACAAAAAAAATTCTGGATATGTAAACATTGTCATTTTCAGGTTTTAATTTATTGAACCCAAGGAAACAACTGTGTTTATGGGGTGAAATTAAGAATAATGAAACTTTCAGTGCTTTTTTATAAATCTACCTAAATTACTTGCTTTGTTGCTGTTTTTCTTTCATATTATCCCTTGATCTGCAGGTAATTTAAGATATGCAAAAGGTTTTGTTTTGTTTTTTTTTTTTACTAGCACTGATGTATTTTTTAAGATATTGGCCTTGGAGAACAAACTATTCAAGTGTAATTAATTCAGCCACTGCTGAGGTAATCTTTGAAGTTGACCGAATAGAAGATCTTCAGATCAAAATTCTGGCAAATTAATAATAAAACATACACAGAGATTAGTAGTAGAAGACCCTAAAGGTGAGCAAAGCTGTTCTTTAACAGATGGAAGAAACAGGGCACTAGCTAGCACTGTTAAAAATACATAGTTAGAAATATCTCTTCCAAAAGTTACCATGTATTTCTTTTAAATCCAAAAATGTCCCCATCAAACACCATGGCTGGTGGATAAGAAAGTAAAAGTGGATCAACCTTTATCATTTTGTCATATAGATTTGTTTTAAATAATCAAAAACCGTATCTTATTGTTCAGCTGATTTTCCTAAGCTTGAAATATGAGAATTCTGAGCAAACATATATACCCTCTCTTTTAAATTTGCATGTGTGTATGTGTTTGTGCACCTAAAATTTATTGTATGACAGTAGTTTAAACAAATAACAAAAATGGATTATCCAATACAATTTTATTTATTTATTTATTTGAAACTTATCTTTTTTTTTTTTTTTTTTTTTTTTAAATAAGGACAGTGTTTCACTGGACCGTCGATTTTTTTTTTAATTTTTTTTCAACGTTTTTTATTTATTTTGGGACAGAGAGAGACAGAGCATGAACGGGGGAGGGGCAGAGAGAGAGGGAGACACAGAATCGGAAACAGGCTCCAGGCTCCGAGCCATCAGCCCAGAGCCTGACGCGGGGCTTGAACTCACGGACCGCGAGATCGTGACCTGGCTGAAGTCGGACGCTTAACCGACTGCGCCACCCAGGCGCCCCTGAAACTGATCATTTTTGTCTAACACGACTCTACTCTCCTCTTGTAAGTGTCTTTTAAATTTTTTGAGAGATAACTGACATATAGCATAGTAGTTTCAGGTGTACAGCATAATGATTTGATAGATGTATATATTATGAAACGATCACTCTCATATGTCTAGTTAATATTCATCACCAAATGTAGTTACAATATTTTTCTTGTGATGAGAATATTAGAGTCTACTCTCTTAGTAACTTTCAAATACATAATACAGTATTATTAATTATAGTCACCATGCTGTACCTTATATTCTCATGACTTATTTACTTTATAATTGAAGTTTAAGCCTTTCGAACACCTTCACCCATTTGACCCATACCCTCCCACCCCCTCCTCTGGAAACCACCAGCCTGCTCTCTGTATCAATTTGTTTTTGTTTTTGTTTTTGTTTTAGATTCCACCTATAAGTAAGATACTAGGGTCTTTCCAATGGATTGATTTCCATGCACTTGATTAACACCAAACTCTCCAGGCTTGGATAAATTTTTTACAACCCACATCTTAAATACATGTTCAGAAAGTTTTATTAGAGGAAGAGATACCTGAAAATCAAACAAACAAACCAAAATCAAGCTTACCTATATTGTACCCTATTTTTTTTTAGTAGTGTTGGTGGAACTACTTAAAAATTGAAATCTTTCCTGGGGTACCTGAGTGGCTCAGTTGGTTAAGCGTCTGACTTCAGCTCAAGTCCTGATCTCATGGTTCATGAATTCAAGCCCCATGTAGGGCTCTGTGCTGACAGCTCAGAGCCTGGAGCCTGCTTAGGGTTCTGTGTCTCCATCTATTTCTGCCCCTCCTCTGCTCATACTTTGTCTCCCTCTCTGTCTCACACATGTATGTCTCACACATACATACATATACCTAAATTTTTCCTGGATGGAACTAATTTTAAATTTCTGAGGATGAAGTTAAAACAAGGCAGGTACTTGTTGCTACTTTCAAAGGAGATACTGTAACATCATAAAGACATAAAAGATCAATCAGATCACTGAGTTAATCCTTCAGACATGGTTTAATATTTTGTTTTTAATTATCCTTTAATTTTTTTATGCCAAAGAGTACAGTATTTCTGTGTTTATATTAAGGAATGCAGGTGCTCCTTAGAGAAACATATTATAGGCATAAAATTATAATTGTGTACTTACAATTATTTTCAGATGTTTATATATTAAACACCTGTGGTTAATTATATTTGCGAACCTCGAAGATGCTTCACTATTCCAGATAAATGCTTTTAGCTTTTGTAACAATTGAGAGTCCAGTGTTTAATAAACCATCTGTAGTATTTAATCAAATATTTAATCAAAATTTTGGATTTTTAATAAACTTATAGTGTAGAAAATAATGAACAGATATCCATTAAAATCCAGGCAATATTAATCTATAACTGTGTGTCTTGGGTATATGGTGAAGTGGCTCTGGACTTTGGTTTCTCATCTGTAAATCCAGTTATTGTGAGACTTATATAAGATAAAGCTCATCAAAAGTAAGTGTTTTGCCTGGATCATATAGATGTCCAGCAAATAATAGTTGTGACTAATTTTTGAAAACAACCCTTTCAATTTCAGATATGATGAAAAATATATCCTTGGGTGTAAAATCAAGTCCTAACAGACATATAAACTCAGAAGTGTATGTATTTGCTTAGTATTTATTCAGATCTACTTGGTCTCCAATTATGGATTGCAAATGGGAAGGCAATAAAGAATTATAAAATGTATTGATTAAGCAACCCAAGATTTAAAAAAGTAACTTTTGCTAGAAATGTGCAAATGCCAGAGTTAAGGGAGTAAAGAAAAAGAAAATACACTATAAGGATTCATTAGACAATAGGGATACAAATATATACTGAGAAATACATTGAAGTGACTAATGTGAAATGATTAAGCCTTAGGATTATGACATATCCTGTATCATGCAGGGAAAAAAAAATTTATCTTTATCAAGTGGGGACATTTTTTGAGAGAGATAATAACTCTGACTATAGAACTTAATTTTAAAGTAGATACCTAGCTTACTTCTCCTCTTGTAGTTATAGCACGACAAAAACTGAGAGTCTAATTTTGGTTCAGGAAATTATCACAGTTACATACACAATTAAATCTATACACCACACAAAAAATTTTACACATGTATTCTAGTTAAGTAAAACTGTATACCTATATAGCAAGGGGTATTATTATTTTTTTAAGTTTAATTATTTTGTGGGGGAGAGCCAGAGAGCCAGAGGAATCCCATGCAGACTGCCCTGTCAGTACACAGGGCACCACGTGGGGCTCAATCCCACAAACTGTGAAATCATGACCTGGACCGAAATCTAGAGTCAGACACTTCACTGATTCAGCCGCCCAGGCACCCCAGGAAGGGGCATTTTCACAAATACTCCACCTTATCACATAATTGCTAAAACCTTAGCACTTCAACACAAAACTGAAACCATCAGATGTGTCACATACGATACAACATTCATATATATATATATATATATATATATATATATATATATTTTGGGGAGAGCGCACTTGTGGGATGGGCAGAGAGACAGGGACAGAGGATCCAAAGCAGGCTCTGTGCTGACAGGCTGACGGCAGCGAGCCCGATGTGGGGCTCGAACTCACAAATCCCGAGATCATGACCTGAGCCAATGTCCAAGGCTCAAGTGACTGAGCCACCCAGATGCCCCCAGAACATTCATTTTTTATCTCAAACTCTAAGATGACCATCTCTCAATGGACCTCATATAAAATACCGCATATAACTTCTTCACAAAAGTTGAAGAGTATAGTTTGTATGTATAATTTGGCTTAAAAGTAAGTATCAAAAAGATTGGTTATTTATCCTCTGAGTTATCTCATTTTTCTTATTAACTAATTGATTTCCTGTTATTCTTTTTTTCGCAGCTGATTCCCCCCCCCCACTTTCAAGATCTACTCATTCTTTTTTTTAAATTTTTTTTTAACGTTTATTCATTTTTGAGACAGAGAGGGACAAAACATGAATGGGGGAGGGTCAGAGAGAAGGAGACACAGAATCTGAAACAGGCCCCAGGCTCCCGAGCTGTCAGCACGGACCCTGATGCGGGGCTCGAACTCAAGGACTGCGAGGTCATGACCTGAGCTGAAGTCGGCCGCTCAACCGACTGAGCCACCCAGGCACCCCGCAGATCTACTCATTCTTAATAGCTATTTGGCCTGTTTTTGTTCCTTAACAAAATTGTAGCCAGATCATGCACACTGCACAGTTAAGGTAGTGTCAGCATTTTCGTAATAAAAACTACTCAGAGGTTTATAACTCAACTGTAAAAATTCACACTGGTCTCATCTTGGCATATAAGGTCATTGCCTGAGGCAAATTTATTTTTCAATTGTCAAGCAAATTAGTGCAGTCAATACTCTGAATGGCACAAACATAAATCAAACACTGAAAAAACGTATCCCTCCAAAATAATAATAACCATTTGGCTGATGCTTATTTTCAGGTTGTTTAGTGATCGTTGTTAAATTTGCATGTGTCCCACACAGGTGTTGAAAGAATAGTTCTAGGAGAGAGGAAGGTAAAAAATGATGGCTTTCCTCCAAGCAACCAACACTAACATATGTGGTCATAAAATAAATAGTCTCCACGGCAGGTGGCTTACCCTCAAACAACAACCCAATCTCTCAGTACTTTACATATACAACTATGTAAAATATGGTAAGGCTCTATTTAGAGAAAGAAACTTTCACATCAACAACCTTTCAAACCCATTTGAAAAATACAGTAAAAGCTCCACAAACATTTTTCTCATTCTACATAATTTTGAAATTACCAACAAATAGCAATTTATATAATTTAATTGCATAGTTTTATATCAATGTTGTGTTTTCTTAGCTATCCATCCAAAATCAAAGACATGGCCAAATAGAAGGCATTGGGATCCTGGATCCAGGAATTCAGGCTTTGGGAAAGAAAAAAATTGGCTGTTCTATCTCAAGATATCTCCTACTAAAATCATTTATAGAGTCCATAGACAACTATTTCCAACTGCATAATGTTTATTTGTGTGTAAAGTGACATCAGAAAAAATAAAAATAAACCAAAGACAGGAAATAAATAAAGAGTGGGAGAAAATTAAAAAAAAGAAAAAGAAGTCCATTGCAACAAGAGTATTGCCATTCTGGAAAATTCAAGAGAAGCTATTATAATTAAAGAATCTGAAGTCAGGAGTTTATTATTAAATACAAGTCAGGAGCCATAATCAATACTAAAAGTCAAACAAAATCTCATCACCCTATTAACATCAGTGCTTTTTTAAAATTCCATTCCTTTTGGAAATATATGCATCCATGCTCTTATCAGAGATGTAATAATACCATTTTTTATTTAGATCGTATTACATTCTTATTTTAAAATTTTATAGTGTTTACATAGCCATAATAATGACAAAAAATCGTAATCGTAATAATGGCTAGAACTTACAGAGCTCTTACTATGTGCTTAATGTATCTTTACTTCATCGTCACAGCAACTTTCAAGTTAAGTATTATTATTAACTCTGCTTTATACACAAGAGGAAACTTTGAGTTAGCAAGTTTAAGTAATTGTCTCAAGGTCTCATGATTATGAGATAGTAAACCTAGAATTCAAAGCCAGGCAACAGATCTATATACTGTGTTCTTCACCACTCTGTTAGATATTTCTCATTTTAATATGCCATTAACTAGTGTTTTTTTTTAAACTTATTTCCCTGCTATTATAAAGAATGGTTGTTTCCTGTCATTCCTTTTAAGAAAACACATTGCTTTGAACATATTCACATATATGTATACTGGTTTCTTATTATTTTCTCAGAACTGATGGAATAGAACTGGTATTTCTAAAACAAAATGTGTAAACTTATTTTACATGTAGTTTGATTGTACTCTATTTACTCAATGTAACTATTAATCTAAATCCCTGTTAATATAAAATTAGGTATGTGTGTTAAGTATGTATATGCACGAACATGCATTTCTAATCAAATGGTTATAAAGTGAGGTCTCATTCATATTTTGATCATTTGTGAAGTTAAACATTTTTTAAACGTTTAAATAAATTTATTTCCTCACTTTGCTGATAACTGATCTCCATACTCTTTTATTAATTCCATAATCTTTAGTAAATTAACTTGCATTTATAATAAAATTTACTAGATTTAGTGACAGCAAAATTATAATCATAAATAGAAAATTTGAGTATAGTGGTATAAAAATGTTCAACATAGACATGAAAATTTTAGAAATTCAATTTAGCTTAAATTTTATGAACTAAGGTGTGAAGGTATTTGTCAGAGGCCATCGTTAGGAGAAATGATTGGGAATGATCATGAGAGGTAGATCACGAATCTACGCCTGCCAATAGTTTCAAACATTTGAATAGCTTGAAAATGAATCACACCCCACTCAACTTACTGGGAACATAATCATAGCTCAAATCTCAAATGGTGAATGGCTGCACTGGGGACAAAAATTGTTTCTAGATGAGAATCTACATCAGAATCGAGACCCATGGAGTGGGTCTATAGATCACAACTGGGGGTTCATGAAGTTGGGCGGAAAACACATCTTTATTCTCACCAATCTCCAAATGAAATTTAGTGCTTCCTTCAATTAAATATTTAGGCAACAAACTGTAACAGTAGTGTTAACGCCTGTGGCTTTAATATTAAAATAATCCCAGTTATTTCATTTCACCTACTGCTATTGCCAATATCTCAAAATACTGTTTACAGTCACTTGTAGTAATTATTAGGCACACCACTAGGTCATGTTTTATAACAATATATTAGTAATGTCATGCATATATTGCTATGTCACTTGTTTTAGATACTGATACATTTACTTTAGACAGATCTGTTTTTAAAAATCCAAAGTATTTAATTTGATAAATTTAAAAATATTATTTTGAGAAAGAGTCAGAGCTCCTGAAAGTTAAGAGCCCCCAAATAGTAGTGTGTGACTTATATGATATTCAGACAATGAGGGCCTGCCCAGGATAGAAGTACCTGGATGGTGAAGACAGCACACAGCGTAAAAAAGGCACACGAGCTAATTATCTCTCACTCTATATCCAGTCAGTTCAGTGAAGTGAGAGTAGGCATTTGAGGTCTTGATTCATTACAAAATGATTAGATCCAATTCTATTTCATGCTTAGCTCCCAAAGTCCAGGACTTTTTTTTCCAGAAATTAACCAAGAAAATCATCACTTATTATATAATAATGTCATCAGTGAATGCCTTCTGAGGTATATGGTAGTGGGTTTTGACCTAAAATGTGATAGTAAGTTGACTATAAGATGATCTTTCTCTTACTTCGTTGCAATACGAGATTTTGCTTTCTTGGTATCACAAAGAAATTTCTTCTTCCTTAACTCTGTCCTGGAATTGCCTGTGTGAGGCAAGAAATGTGTGCCGGTGTGGGCCCTTTTGGGAATCCAATCTGTGTCTGCAATATGTTATAAGCCTGTCACCCCAAATTGTTTATGGCAAGGCATTCTTTGACTTATAGACATTTGTCAAGGTCATGCTACTGTAAATGACCCTAGTTTGGGAGCTGAGAGCAATCTTTTCACAATAACTTTTCTCTGAATAGTTTCTGTTAGCCTGAAGTTTTCTTCGCTACTAGAGAAACTAGCCACCAAACTTCAAGGACAACAAATTAAATCAGACACGAATTCTGGGAAGAGGACAGTGGAGGTATTATGAATCGGTCTCTGACAAAACGTAATATACAAAATATCAGTGGGGTACCATTATGTATAACATCAATCAGCAGAAGTTTAGAGTGCTTAGGAGAAATATATGAGGAAAAGAAAATTGAAAATAGGAAAAAAACACAGGTTACTTTTTAAACCAGGAATTATACTGACTGATTCTAACACAAACACTTCTCTCCTTGTCAGTTAATTTAGAAATCAGGATCTCTGGAAAATCTGACAAAATCAGTTCAGATGCAATTTTGTTATATTTTAACAATCTAGTTATGATTTCCTCAACTTCTGAAATACTTAACTACTGGCCTTGTTATAATTACATTTCAACCTTCTCTTTAAAGAGCAAAATTCTTTTCACTGACATTTAGTTTTCCTACTTCAGAATAGAACTGATAGAGCACTTTTATCCGGCTGTTTTATTTTGACAAAGAATTAATTCATTGAAAAAGGACACTAGTTTAGATAGAAAATGTTTTCTTTTTTCTAGGAACCCTCAATCAATTGAAAAAGACTGATATGAAAGCAACCTATCTAATACAAGTTGGGAAAATATGTGCTAAAATAGAAACTAACTCAACTGGTGTCTGGACAATAGCCTCAACCTAAATGGATAAGAGCCCCTACTCACACAAAGTATTTCCTATCTTCAAGGAGTTCAAAGATAGTGTAGAAGGTAATGGGGTGCCTGGGTGGCTCAGTCCATTAAGCATCTGACTTCGGCTCGGGTCATGATCTCACGGTGTGTGAGTTCAAGCCCCACCTCTGGCTCTCTGCTGTCAATACTGAGCCCACTTCAGATCCTCTGTATACTCCCCACTCTGCCCTTCCCCTGCACAGGCTCTCCTTCTCCCTCTCTCAAAAACAAAGGAACATTACAAAAAAATTATGATAGTGTAGAAGGTAAGATATAAACATGTATAAAACAATATAAAGATGTATAAAGTATATACAGACACAATTAATGCCCACTAAAAATTGAGAAGCTTACAAGCCAGGCACACAAAAATCACCTTAGTCATTGGGCTGACTTCATTTTACAGGCTAAGTCAGTGATAGATCAAACATGTTAATATATTACTACATCTCCCATTAAATACAATGCGTGTGCTACCTAACTGACATTATGCTATCTATGCTTTCTCCACTTGTAACTAAACATTCATCTCAAGTTTGCAGTTTCATCTGGGTTTTCTTCCAGGGCTTAAATATTTTGTTGCCCCTCGCAAAGCTGTCAGGCCCTAGATCCTGTAGTGCCTGGTGGATGAGTGTTCAGCAGAGATCACTGAGGGCAGGTGTAGGCATGCGGCGGGCTTTATGCCAGACTGAGATTTTTGAGATTCCCTGGGGTTGCCTGAGATATGAGGTTACCCCAGGGCAGGGAATTTGCATGGACAAAGCCTCATGGTTGGCACGTTGTGTTGGTAAAGGAACGTGCAGTTCAGTGAGACTGCCAAACTATGGAGTTTGTAAGCAATTGGGACATTGTTGGGAATTATTGAAAATTTCAAAGCAAGAATAGCTATTATCTAAAAATTGAGTCACTTGCCTGCTAATTTTCAGCTGCATCAATTGTTAACTATAAAATTCACTATAATCCATAGACATCTTTTTTAGAATTAATGCAATTGTAAACAGCTAATTATCTGCAAAATACTTTCAGTAGCTGGCCTTAAATATACGTGGGGAATTAGTATTTCTCAAATGTGATCCAACTTTATTTTCCTTTCAAAATGAACAGTTATTTGAGGCTTTACAACCGCTGGAGAAAATACTTGAAATGGACTGTTTCTTTCTAAGATTATTATATATATATATATATATATATTTATATATTATTATTTTATATATTTGTATTTATATTGGTTACAAAAATGAATCATTCTTAATTGAATTAGTGCCTTCTTCCTTTCTTCCTTTGTGTCTTCCACAAATAGTTATTTCATATACTCAACGCACGTGCCCAATCTTGTGTTATGTATGCTATGAAAATAATGATAAATAATAAATAGCTTGTGCTACCAAGGAGCTCATCTCACAGCGGGGAGAGACAAGTTAAAATACCTAACACAATATATCAGGAACAGTTTCATATGATAATACGGCTAGTGTTGATTTGGGTAGCCTATTGCTTTTGTCTGGGAGACAGTATTATTCTGGGAAGATTTCATAGACTCCACTAGACACGACAGGATACTGGAAAGACTGTCAAACATTTTACACTAGAATTAAATTCACTTCAACATGCACGAGCCCACTACCTTTTCTTGCATGCCACTATTTTATGAGTGGAGAAATATGCAAAAATCCTAGTAATTCATATTTTCTCTGGAGTTTTAAAGTATACATCCATTTTATTTTAGAAATGAATGAACATTTGGATTATGGAGAGCAGTTTAATCTGTGCGTATAATATATTTCGTGTGTTCTACTGATCAGTGGATATTTCTAATAGAAAAGTACTTACATGCAACTTAGATAAAAGTAAAAGCTTCTTTTACATACTGAATTGTTTCAACTCACTACATTTCCATTTACTCTGGGAAAAAAAAAAGAAAGGATTTCATTATCTGAAAGAGCCACTACATTTTTTCTTTTGTCAAACATAATTTGGATTTCTTTGAATCATATTTTAGACTGTCTGAGATATATGCAGAGTAAATCATATATATTATTTTTATGCACTTTCCTTTCCAAGCTACAAAATTTTTAAAAATTGTCACCAGTTATATACATTTCTGCAATTTCTCAACAAGAATGAAATACTTGTAGTTAGGAAATTTTAGTCAATTTAACTTTCTTCCTACCACCATCTCCAGTGGCTCCAAAGCTGCTTTGTTTTGCATGACTATTGTATTTGTGTTTGTAGAGAAAGGAAGAAAAGAGGAACCTGTATTATGCTTGGAAAAACTAGCTGAATAATTTCATTATATAGATTGCTTATAAATAATCTATTTTAGTTCCTCAGTACTTCAAAATCTACTGTGAGTGTTGGCCAATAGGTCATGACTTCCGGAATCCAACATGAGCAGGTGAAAATTGAAAAATTAATGCATTGGTTATTTGATCTATATGATTACTAAATTGGGCTGCTTTTTCCCCCCAGACTAATGCAGACAAACTTATTAAAAACCCCTTAATAATAGCACTGAATAATATCTCATTTCAGAGACTTCACGCTGCCTGCCAAATAGTCATCCCCATTTTTTTTTTCCTAAGGGACCTCATTATATTCAAAAGGTATGGGCCTTCTGGAAGACTATCAACTGATTCAGGGTAGAATATACTATAGCCAGCTCCAGAGGAAAAATCTGATTGGCAATGACCAATCCTAGTGGTCCCTATTTACAGTTCTAACCAATGAATGGCAGACAAACAGATGTCGTTTTTTTGTGTGTGTTTGTTTTGTTTTTTGTTTTTTTTTTGTGTGTGTGTGTGTTTGTTATTTTGTTTTGTTTTGTTTTGTATAAGGTTCCCTAGCACTTTAAAAAAGGAAGGCAAGGGAGACTTTTTTATTCTCTGGATGTGCCAGGTCCTATTAGCAGATATCAAAATATGATGGAGGATACAACCAAGAGAAACACAGAAAATAGAGTTGGACCCTAGAGGTAGGTACCATGGTCCTTCACATGTGGGGAAAAAAAATGTTTCCATTTAAGTTGCATTTCCTGTTTCTTAAAATTTTAAATTTCCCAACCATTACATATAACCATTGTGCTTAGGTGAAATCATGCTGGTGCTTTCTAGGAGCATCTAAGAAAGTGAAACAATCCCCAGGCATTCTTTGGGAATGATTAACATATATGCTGTAGGTAGGGAATGTGGAGTGTGTAAGGCGACTTGAGGGGAAGTCTATTAGAAGCATAAACATTGTCTTAAATCCATTAATGTCATTCAGAATGAATCCAGTGATGGCTTTGAATAGAGATTTCAAAGCAACCTCTTTCTTCTCCCTCTTGTTCTCCTTCCCCACCTCACATTCCCCCCCCCTCTCTCTCTCTCTCTCTCTCTCTCTCATACACAAACATACAAATACATGCAAACATACATGCAGATCTGTGTATTTATGAGTTCACACATACCATCTTGGACAAATAGGGTACATTATATTTTAGAAGATAAGCTTTTGCTGAGGAACAGTGTGCAATATACTGTTTGCTAGAATTGCATGAAATAGAGCGTAGTTTTAACTCTGGTTAGTAGACCAAGGGGGAAAAAAAAAGAGAATGCTCAACTCTAAAGAGAACACAAATATCATCTGCATAGTTGGAGAACTTTTATAAGTTTAGTTCAAACTATAAAATATATAAGCAGACATAGTGTGTCTGAATTGAAGAGGATAAAACAGCATATACTCCTGATTTTACTTTTAGAAAAAAAAAACCTATTGTTTCTCATAAAATGTTACAGTAGAGGCAATAACCAATTTTGATTATTCAAGCTGTAAGTGTGTTGCTTTTAATAATTCTTTACCTTTTATTATCTGCAAAAGACATGGTAGTATTATTTGGCAATTGGAGATATCATCTTTTAAAAATAATATTTTTTTGAAAATGACAGCTTTTAATTATTGAACACCTCTTACATAATATCCATAGTGTTTTAAATAATTATGGAGTATTTCTTGTGCACCACACTGTACATTGCCTTAAATGTGAGCTCTTTATATACATTTTATGAGGGAGTGAGCGGGTGCATACACAGGTGTATTAGAAAGACTGGTTACTGGGGCGCCCGAGTGGCTCATTTGCTTGAGCTTCCAACTTCGGTTCAGGTCATCATCTCACAGTGAGTTCGAGCCCCACATTGGGCTCTCTGCTGTCAGGGCAGAGCCTGCTTTGGATCTTCTGCCCCCCTCTCTCTACCCCTGCCCTGCTTGTTCTCTCTCTCTCTCTCTCTCTCTCTCTCTCTCTCTCAAAAAGAAAAAAAAAAGGCTGATTAGTCTAGTGGTTCACAGCATCAACACCGAAGCATCCTGCCCAAACTCAATCCTCGGTCTCCCATTCTCCCACTTAGATGTTTTATGATCTTGGGTGAACTTGCAAACCTCCCTTTGTCTCAGTCTTCTCAGCTCATCTCTCATTTAATTGGTATTATTATTACTGCTTAGTTAAAAATAAAACAGTGTTTTAGGAAAACACAAAATTCGTACTTGTAACTGTTGATTCAGTTTTTTCCAGGCTGCAAAATGTCTAACACAGAATACACAGAATACCAGAGATATATCTACTTTTTTATACTATTTTTATCCACTTTTTTATACTATAACCCTCACTCTAAAGTAATAGTACTCATGTGTTACTGAATCTACTTCACCTGGTTGTTTGCATTCTGCATAGGATTTCTCCCTAAATACACAGAATCTGCCCCAAATAAGCACATTGTTTTTAACTTCTGTTATCTATACTTCTTCTCATATTATCAATATCAGACAAATTTACTCCATATTCAAACTAATGTAAAACTAGCCACCAAAAAAAAAAAATGGAATCAAATGCCTTGATCTTAGGTTGGAGTAAGGCAGACAGTCCACTGAGGACATGAGAAATTCCAGACAACGTCCCCATCTTTCATCTGAAATGAAACTCTGCTTACAGAATATTATGAGATCAATTACATATCTCTGGATGAATAATTTATATTTTTGTATTAAATAAAAAGTAAAAAGGTACCAAATATGTACAATGGAAATAGTTCAAAAACACTGAAGTTCATACCACATAAATGTCTAGTACAAGCTCTGGACCAATTTTAATTTTCATTTAAAAAACAAATCACCATCATCAGGACACAAGCATTTCCTGGAAGGATACTTCAAATTATAAAATTGTGATTGGTTGTTCTTATTTCAGTATGGATAATTGCATACATATTCATATGTTTTAAAGTAGCTTTTTTATTCTGTCATCTGACTCACCATTTACATAAGGGTATCTTCTAAATTAAAGCCATCTGTGGGAAAGGCTGGAAATCTGGAATTCTACTCATTGTTTAAATATTTTATTTCTCTTTTCCTGGATCCCCTCTACTCATTAACAACTTGACATTCACAGGATGGAAAATGATAGCATAAGGAGACATCTTTCCATTGCATTCATATCTTTCCATCCCAGTTACTAAAATTAAAAGGAATGTTATAGATTGACTTCAAGTATATTTTATGTCTGATAACAAACATTTTGAAAATATTTTCTTTTCATTTTAACTTTATTTTCTCTTTGCTATATAAATAGCCTACTCTTTGTGTTGACAACAAGTATTTTTTCATCTTGTTCTTTAATAAGAGAAATTTACTTTTTTTTTTTCCTGAAATTTATTGACAAATTGGTTTCCATACAACACCCAGTGCTCATCCCAAAAGGTGCCCTCCTCAATACCCATCACCCACCCTCTCCTCCCTCCCACCCCCCATCAACCCTCAGTTTGTTCTCAGTTTTTAACAGTCTCTTATGCTTTGGCTCTCTCCCACTCTAACCTCTTTTTTTTTTTTCCTTCCCCTCCCCCATGGGTTCCTGTTAAGTTTCTCAGGATCCACATAAGAGTGAAACCATATGGTATCTGTCTTTCTCTGTATGGCTTATTTCACTTAGCATCACACTCTCCAGTTCCATCCACGTTGCTACGAAAGGCCATATTTCATTTTTTCTCATTGCCACGTAATATTCCATTGTGTATATAAACCACAATTTCTTTATCCATTCATCAGTTGATGGACATTTAGGCTCTTTCCATAATTTGGCTATTGTTGAGAGTGCTGCTATGAACATTGGGGTACAAGTGGCCCTATGCATCAGTGCTCCTGTATCCCTTGGATAAATTCCTAGCAGTGCTATTGCTGGGTCATAGGGTAGGTCTATTTTTAATTTTCTGAGGAACCTCCACACTGCTTTCCAGAGCGGCTGCACCAATTTGCATTCCCACCAACAGTGCAAGAGGGTTCCCGTTTCTCCACATCCTCTCCAGCATCTATAGTCTCCTGATTTGTTCATTTTGGCCACTCTGACTGGTGTGAGGTGATACCTGAGTGTGGTTTTGATTTGTATTTCCCTGATGAGGAGCGACGCTGAACATCTTTTCATGTGCCTGTTGGCCATCCGGATGTCTTCTTTAGAGAAGTGTCTATTCATGTTTTCTGCCCATTTTTTCACTGGGTTATTTGTTTTTTGGGTGTGGAGTTTGGTGAGCTCTTTATAGATTTTGGATACTATCCCTTTGTCCGATATGTCATTTGCGAATATCTTTTCCCATTCCGTTGGTTGCCTTTTAGTTTTGTTGGTTGTTTCCTTTGCTGTGCAGAAGCTTTTTATCTTCATAAGGTCCCAGTAATTCACTTTTGCTTTTAATTCCCTTGCCTTTGGGGATGTGTCGAGTAAGAGATTGCTACGGCTGAGGTCAGAGAGGTCTTTTCCTGCTTTCTCCTCTAAGGTTTTGATGGTTTCCTGTCTCACATTTAGGTCCTTTATCCATTTTGAGTTTATTTTTGTGAATGGTGTGAGAAAGTGGTCTAGTTTCAACCTTCTGCATGTTGCTGTCCAGTTCTCCCAGCACCATTTGTTAAAGAGGCGGTCTTTTTTCCATTGGAGGTTCTTTCCTGCTTTGTCAAAGATGAGTTGGCCATATGTTTGTGGGTCTAGTTCTGGGGTTTCTATTCTATTCCATTGGTCTATGTGTCTGTTTTGGTGCCAATACCATGCTGTCTTGATGATGACAGCTTTGTAGTAGAGGCTAACGTCTGGGATTGTGATGCCTCCTGCTTTGGTCTTCTTCTTCAAAATTCCTTTGGCTATTCGGGGCCTTTTGTGGTTCCATATGAATTTTAGGATTGCTTGTTCTAGTTTCGAGAAGAATGCTGGTGCAATTTTGATTGGGATTGCATTGAATGTGTAGATAGCTTTGGGTAGTATTGACATTTTGACAATATTTATTTTTCCAATCCATGAGCAGGGAATGTCTTTCCATTTCTTTAAATCTTCTTCAATTTCCTTCATAAGCTTTCTATAGTTTTCAGCATACAGATCCTTTACATCTTTGGTTAGATTTATTCCTAGGTATTTTATGCTTCTTGGTGCAATTGTGAATGGGATCAGTTTCCTTATTTGTCTTTCTGTTGCTTCATTGTTAGTGTATAAGAATGCAACTGATTTCTGTACATTGATTTTGTAGCCTGCAACTTTGCTGAATTCCTGTATCAGTTCTAGCAGACTTTTGGTGGAGTCTATCGGATTTTCCATGTATAATATCATGTCATCTGCAAAAAGCGAAAGCTTGACTTCATCTTTGCCAATTTTGATGCCTTTGATTTCCTTTTGTTGTCTGATTGCTGATGCTAGAACTTCCAGCACTATGTTAAACAGCAGCGGTGAGAGTGGGCATCCTTGTCGTGTTCCTGATCTCAGGGAAAAAGCTTTCAGTTTTTCCCTGTTGAGGATGATGTTAGCTGTGGGCTTTTCATAAATGGCTTTTATGATCTTTAAGTATGTTCCTTCTATCCCGACTTTCTCAAGGGTTTTTATTAAGAAAGGGTGCTGGATTTTGTCGAAGGCCTTTTCTGCATCGATTGACAGGATCATATGGTTCTTCTCTCTTTTTTTGTTAATGTGATGTATCACGTTGATTGATTTGCGAATGTTGAACCAGCCCTGCATCCCAGGAATGAATCCCACTTGATCATGGTGAATAATTCTTTTTATATGCCGTTGAATTCGATTTGCTAGTATCTTATTGAGAATTTTTGCATCCATATTCATCAGGGATATTGGCCTGTAGTTCTCTTTTTTTACTGGGTCTCTGTCTGGTTTAGGAATCAAAGTAATACTGGCTTCATAGAATGAGTCTGGAAGTTTTCCTTCCCTTTCTATTTCTTGGAATAGCTTGAGAAGGATAGGTATTATCTCTGCTTTAAACGTCTGGTAGAACTCCCCTGGGAAGCCATCTGGTCCTGGACTCTTATTTGTTGGGAGATTTTTGATAACCGATTCAATTTCTTCGCTGGTTATGGGTCTGTTCAAGCTTTCTATTTCCTCCTGATTGAGTTTTGGAAGAGTGTGAGTGTTCAGGAATTTGTCCATTTCTTCCAGGTTGTCCAATTTGTTGGCATATAAGTTTTCATAGTATTCCCTGATAATTGTTTGTATCTCTGAGGGATTGGTTGTAATAATTCCATTTTCATTCATGATTTTATCTATTTGGGTCATCTCCCTTTTCTTTTTGAGAAGCCTGGCTAGAGGTTTGTCAATTTTGTTTATTTTTTCAAAAAACCAACTCTTGGTTTCGTTGATCTGCTCTACAGTTTTTTTAGTTTCTATATTGTTTATTTCTGCTCTGATCTTTATTATTTCTCTTCTTCTGCTGGGCTTAGGCTGCCTTTGCTGTTCTGCTTCTAGTTCCTTTAGGTGTGCTGTTAGATTTTGTATTTGGGATTTTTCTTGTTTCTTGAGATAGGCCTGGATGGCAATGTATTTTCCTCTCAGGACTGTCTTTGCTGCGTCCCAAAGCGTTTGGATTGTTGTATTTTCATTTTCGTTTGTTTCCATATATTTTTTAATTTCTTCTCTAATTGCCTGGTTGACCCACTCATTCGTTAGTAGGGTGTTCTTTAACCTCCATGCTTTTGGAGGTTTTCCAGACTTTTTTCTGTGGTTGATTTCAAGCTTCATAGCATTGTGGTCTGAAAGTAAGCATGGTATAATTTCAATTCTTGTAAACTTATGAAGGGCTGTTTTGTGACCCAGTATATGATCTATCTTGGAGAATGTTCCATGTGCACTCGAGAAGAAAGTATATTCTGTTGCTTTGGGATGCAGAGTTCTAAATATATCTGTCAAGTCCATCTGATCCAATGTCTCATTCAGGGCCCTTGTTTCTTTATTGACCGTGTGTCTAGATGATCTATCCATTTCTGTAAGTGGGGTGTTAAAGTCCCCTGCAATTACCACATTCTTATCAATAAGGTTGCTTATGTTTATGAGTAATTGTTTTATGTATTTGGGGGCTCCGGTATTCGGTGCATAGACATTTATAATTGTTAGCTCTTCCTGATGGATAGACCCTGTAACTATTATATAATGTCCTTCTTCATCTCTTGTTACAGCCTTTAATTTAAAGTCTAGTTTGTCTGATATAAGTATGGCTACTCCAGCTTTCTTTTGGCTTCCAGTCGCATGATAAATAGTTCTCCATCCCCTCACTCTCAATCTAAAGGTGTCCTCAGGTCTAAAATGAGTCTCTTGTAGACAGCAAATAGATGGGTCTTGTTTTTTTATCCATTCTGATACCCTATGTCTTTTGGTTGGCGCATTTAATCCATTTACATTCAGTGTTATTATAGAAAGATACGGGTTTAGAGTCATTGTGATGTCTGTATGTTTTATGCTTATAGTGATGTCTCTGGGACTTTGTCTCACAGGGTCCCCCTTAGGATCTCTTGTAGGGCTGGTTTAGTGGTGACAAATTCCTTCAGTTTTTGTTTGTTTGGGAAGACCTTTATCTCTCCTTCTATTCTAAATGACAGACTTGCTGGATAAAGGATTCTTGGCTGCATATTTTTTCTGTCTAGCACCCTGAAAATCTCGTGCCAATTCTTTCTGGCCTGCCAAGTTTCAAAAGAAAGATCAGTCACGAGTCTTATAGGTCTCCCTTTATATGTGAGGGCACGTTTACCCCTCGCTGCTTTCAGAATTTTCTCTTTATCCTTGTATTTTGCCAGTTTCACTATGATATGTCGTGCAGAAGATCTATTCAAGTTACGTCTGAAGGGAGTTCTCTGTGCCTCTTGGATTTCAATGCCTTTTTCCTTCCCCAGTTCAGGGAAGTTCTCAGCTATTATTTCTTCAAGTACCCCTTCAGCACCTTTCCCTCTCTCTTCCTCCTCTGGGATACCAATTATGCGTATATTATTTCTTTTTAGTGTATCACTTAGTTCTCTAATTTTCCCCTCATACTCCTGGATTTTTTTATCTCTCTTTTTCTCAGCTTCCTCTTTTTCCATAACTTTATCTTCTAGTTCACCTATTCTCTCCTCTGCCTCTTCAAGCCGAGCTGTGGTGGTTTCCATTTTGTTATGCATTTCATTTAAAGTGTTTTTCAGCTCCTCGTGACTGTTCCTTAGTCCCTTGATCTCTGTAGCGAGAGATTCTCTGCTGTCCTGTATACTGTTTTCAAGCCCAGCAATTAATTTTATGACTATTATTCTAAATTCACTTTCTGTTATATTATTTAAATCCTTTTTGATCAGCTCATTAGCTGTTGTTATTTCCTGGAGATTCTTCTGAGGGGAGTTCTTCCGCTTGGTCATTTTGGATAGTCCCTGGCGTGGTGAGGACCTGCAGGGCACTTCCCCTGTGCTGTGGTGTATACCTGGAGTTGGTGGGCGGGGCCGCAGTCAGACCTGATGTCTGCCCCCAGCCCACCGCTGGGGCCACAGTCAGACTGGTGTGTGCCTTCTCTTCCCCTCTCCTAGGGGCGGGATTCACTGTGGGGTGGTGTGGCTCCTCTGGGCTACTTGCACCCTGCCAGGCTTGTGTTGCTGGGGACCTGGTGTATTAGCTGGGGTGGGTAGGCAAGGTGCTCGGGGGCAGGAGGGGCAGGCTTAGATCGCTTCTCCTTAGGTGATCCACTTCAGGAGGGGCCCTGTGGTAGCAGGAGGGAGTCAGATCCGCTGCCGGAGGTTTGGCTCCGCCGAAGCGCAGAGTTGGGTGTTTGCGCGGAGCGAGCAAGTTCCCTGGCAGGAACCGGTTCCCTTTGGGATTTCGGCTGGGGGATGGGCGGGGGAAATGGCGCTGGTGAGCGCCTTTGTTCCCCACCAAACTGAGCTCTGTTGTCAGGGGGCTCAGCAGCTCTCCCTCCCTTTGTCCTCCAGCCTTCCCGCTTTCCGAGCAGAGCTGTTAATTTATGACCTCCCAGACGCTAAGTCGCGCTTGCTGTCGGAACACAGTCCGCCCGGCCCCTCCGCTTTTGCAAGCCAGACTCGGGGGCTCTGCTTGGCCGGCGAGCCGCCCCTCCGCCCGGGCTCCCTCCCGCCAGTCCGTGGAGCGTGCACCGCCTCGCCGCCCTTCCTACCCTCTTCCGTGGGCCTCTCGTCTGCGTTTGGCTCCGGCGACTCTGTTCTGCTAATCCTCTGGCGGTTTTCTGGGTTATTTAGGCAGGTGTAGATGGAATCTAAGTGATCAGCAGGACGTGCGGTGAGCCCAGCGTTCTCCTAAGCCGCCATCTTGCCGCAACTCCGAGAAATTTACTTTTAGATTCAAAACCAGATTTTCAGTTTGAGAAAAAAACCCTCACTATATTTTTAATTAACTGGATCGCAATCACTGGATTGTGATCTCCACTAATAGTTTAACTCAAAGGCAACCGTATATTGAATAACATATTAAAAGTAATAGGAAAAGCAAAAGGCGCAAATTATGACACAAGCCATCTGTTTTGCCCCTCCATACTATTCACATTGACCATAAAACATAAACAAAATAATATTATCTAACCCACAAGAGAAAGAAAAGAAAGAGGAAAAAAAGTAGAAAGGAAAGAGAAATCAAGACTTAGGACAACATGGAAAACTAAGTTAATACATATAATCCATATCTTGCTAAAACACATTGAATATGCTGGATAAAATATAACATGTAAGATGTTAAACATACAGCCAAGTTCAAAAGACAGAAAAATGCCCTGGTGGTAGAAAGGAAGAAAGAAATCAAAGTCAGCCCATGGTGACTTCAGAGGACTCGCAGGTTCCAGGGACTAGAATATTCGGTTCTAATACCCACACATGGTCTGGAGGAATAATCTGCACCTTCCACTTACCAAGACATCAGCGACAAGCTGGAAACTTTGAAGTATTTCTCACCCCTCATTGTAGTACCAGCAGTAGGACTATGGTACTGAATTTGTTAATTTTATTTGGATTTAAGTGGACTGGAGATACGATTGTCAGACGATTGCCCTACTTATTAGTGTTGGCTATTTTTTTTCAGTGTTTTTCTTAAGCTTTTAAATAAAATATATCTTTATGTCCAGAATCATCTTATATTACTGTTATGGCACACCCCCATTCCAAATTCATATGTTGATACCATAACCTCTAAGCTCTAACTTCTAACTGTATTTGGAGATAGGGTGTTTATAAAGAGGTAATTAAGTTAAAACGAGGCCCTTATGGTGGGCCTTAATCCAATCTGAGTGGTGTCTTTATAAAATGAGGAAATGTGACATGCCTGGGGATACCGTGTCCTCATACAGTATATTCTCTGTATGTGGTCATCAACAAGCCAAGGACAGAGGTCTCAGAAGAAACAAAATCTGCTATCACTTCCTGTTGAACTTTCTACCTCCGGATGAGTGAGAAAATGAACTTCTGTTGTTTAAGCCACACTGCTTGTGGCATTTTGTTGTGAAAGCTCTAGCAAATTAAAATAATTACCTAAGTGAAACTGGAGAAAAGATGCATAATGAAGCCATGCACAGATGACTTAAATTTGTGTATAGGGTTTTATTGCATTGAAGGATTTACAATTTCTTTTTTTTTTTAATTTTTTTTTTCAACGTTTATTTATTTTTGGGACAGAGAGAGACAGAGCATGAACGGGCGAGGGGCAGAGAGAGAGGGAGACACAGATTCGGAAACAGGCTCCAGGCTCCGAGCCATCAGCCCAGAGCCTGATGCGGGGCTCGAACTCACGGACCGCGAGATCGTGACCTGGCTGAAGTCGGATGCTTAACCGACTGCGCCACCCAGGCGCCCCAGGATTTACAATTTCATTGAATTTTCATTTTATATTGTTCTTGTAATATGTATCTTGTTTTTTGCTTTTTTCTTTTTCATTTAGAGTTTGAGCTTTCTGCTATTTCGGGAGTGCTTCCCGATTCCAAAGTAGTAAAGAACAATGTATATTCTAGGTAAACTTCTGAGTTTCTGGCCCTGAGAAAATGTTCGCCTTAACTGAAACTTTTCTTACCAAAAATTGGTAAAAGGCTCTGAATTTCACCAGGAAATGACATATTTTTTCACCACTGACAGTTCACGTCCCTATTACCAGGATTCTTTATAGACTACAAGGAATTTTCAACCATGTCACATCATGTGAACACCTCAAGCAGTAAATGAAAACAACGGCCATCTGACCTCCTCAAGTCGGGTGAGATGCTAAGTAATACCACTTACAGTTCGGGATGTTTTATGTGCATAATTTCATTAATTGAACTTATCGTGACTGGGCTATCACTTCTACATTTCCATTTGAACCATGATGACTCTTAGTGCTCAATCTCTCTCTGCATTTACTGCCTGAAGAAGTTGCATTGACAGAATTAATCTTTTACCTCCTCCGTTTGTGCCAGAAATGTCTCCAAAGTGAGTTGCTGAATGTTTCCCCATCCTTACTGCACCCACTCATTTGTATTCCTTCCACTTAAAATAAGAACTTATAATGTGAGGAAATAGAAATCTATTTCGGTGAGGCATTCTATTTTTTCTTGATTTATGTTGTATAAAGTCATAGCACTAAATCAGTATAATCAGAAATATTCATCAAGAATTAACTTGGGACTTTTAAAGTATATATAAATTCTTTTGAATTTATAGCCACATACTTATAAATACTTAGGACCTTAACAAGGAATAGATAATAGTAGTTAATATCCATGGAGAATTTTTCATGCCAGGTAATGTATTATGCATATTATATGCATTATTTCCATTATTCCTACTATAACAGCAATTAATAATAGTGAGCAATTTTTTAGTTATTAGAATATGCCGTGTATTGTGCTAGGGATATGCCATATATTTTCAATTAAAGTGTGCATTTTGGAATCAGGACATGGAATTTTACATGAAAAGAGTAAAAGAAAATCCAGCTGAATATTTCCAACATAATTTTAACAATACAAACTGTAAAAAAAAAATTACATTTTTATAGTTGATTTTCATTGAACTTTTCATCTAATTTAAAATGGATTCAGCACATAGTGCCTTGCCACTTTACTATTTAGAACCATTCTTAAAATTATAAGACTCATTGACTAAAATTTTGGCACAATTATGTTTTAGACTTTAGACTTGGAATATTGACTATTGGTCATAGACTATATGGACTATTGGTTTCTTTTTAAATGGTGGCAAATATATTAAATTTTATTTTATTTTATTTATTTTTTTTTCAACGTTTATTTATTTTTGGGACAGAGAGAGACAGAGCATGAATGGGGGAAGGGCAGAGAGAGAGGGAGACACAGAATCGGAAACAGGCTCCAGGCTCTGAGCCATCAGCCCAGAGCCCGACGCGGGGCTCGAACCCACGGACCGCAAGATCGTGACCTGGCTGAAGTCAGACGCTTAACCGACTGCGCCACCCAGGCGCCCCCTTTTAATTTTTTTTTTTAATTTTGTTTTATTTTTAACATTTATTCATTTTTGAGAGACAGAGAGAGACAGAGCATGAGCGGAGGGAGGGAGACACAGAATGTGAAACAGGCTCCAGGCTCTGAGCTGTCAGCACAGAGCTCGACACAGGGCTCAAACTCACGAAACCATCAGATCATGACCTGAGCCGAAGTTGGACACCTAACCGACTGAGCCACCCAGGCAACCCTCTGCTCTAATCTTTATTATTACCCTTCTTCTCCTGGCTTTAGGCTTTATTTGCTATTCTTTTGCTAGCTTCTTTAGGTGTAAGGTTAGTTTGTATATTGAGACTAGTCTTGCTTCTTGAGAGAGCTGTATTTCAACATACTACCCTCTTAGGACTGTCTTTACTGCATCCCAAATGTTCCGCATTGTTGTGTTTTCATTTTCATCTGCTTCCATGTACTTTATTTCTTCTTTACTTTCTTGGTTAACACATTCATTCTTTAGTAGGATGTTCTTTAACTTCCATGTATTTGTGGTCTTACCAATTTTGTTCTTGTGGTTGATCTCTAGTTTCAAAGCATTGTGATCTGAAAATATTCATGGTATGATCTCAATCTTTTTGTACTTGTTGAGGCCTGACTTGTGATCAAGTTTGTGATCTGTTCTGGAGAATGTTCCTTGTACACTTGAAAAGAATATGTTTCTCTTGCTTTAGGATGCTTTAAAATGAAATGTTCTGATTATATCTGTTAAGTCTATCTGGTCAAGTGTCTCATTCAAAGCCACTGTTTCCTTGTTGATTTTCTGCTTAGATGATCTGCTCATTGCTACAAGAGGAGTGTTAAAGTCCCCTACTATTACTGTATTATTATAGATGAGTTTGTTCTTATTAATATATCTATACACACACACACACACACACACAAATTTGGTGCTTCACGTTGGGGACATAAATATTCACAACTGTTAGATCTTCTTGATGGATAGATCCCTTAATTAGGATACAGTGTCTTTCTTCACCTCTTGTGATAGTCTTTGGTTTTAAATGGACTTTGTCTGAGATAAGTATGGCTACTCCAGGTTTCCTTTGATGTCCATAAGCATGATAAATGGTTCTTCATCCTCTCACTTTCGATCTGTAGTCGTCTTTAGGTCTAAAATGAGTCTCTTGTAGGCAACATATAGATGGGCCTTTTTTTTTTTTTTAATCCATCATGATACCCTATGTCTTTTGATTGGAGTATTTAGTCCATTTACATTCAGAATGATTGATAGATATGAATTTAGTGTTATTGTGTTACCTGTAAAGTTGGTGTTTCTGGAAGTTTTCTCTGTTCTTTTCTCGTCTCTTTGCTTTTAGCCTTTCTCTCCCACTAAAGGAGTCCCCTTTTTCTTGCAGGTCTGGTTTAGTGGTCACAAACTTTTTTAGATTTGTTGTCCTAGAAAAGGCTTTATCTCTCCTTCTATGCTGAATGGAAAGCCTGATGGATCAAGCATTCTTGGCTTCATAATCTTCCCATTCAGCAAGTTGAATATATCATGTCTCTCCCTTCTGGCCTGCTAAGTTTCTGTGGACAGATCTGCAGTGAACCGGATTTGTCTTCCTTTGTAAGTTAAGAACTTTTCTTTCCTTGCTGTTTTCATGATTTTTTCCTTGTCTGTGTAGTTTGTGAATTTGACTACGACATGTTTTAGTATGGCGCCTGCTAGCTCTTTTATACCAGAAGAGGCTATGGCACTACTCCCAAATGCACTCTAAGAAGAAAAACTATTTTCCCCCGTGACCCAGTGGATCCGCAGACCATGCTTCCTGCTCCCGTGCCTCTGCCCTTCTTTCCCACAGGAGCCCTGCTAAGCCCACCAGGCATGACCCCACTTCTAATACTTCACACTTGAGCCCTGCTGCTCATTAAAACTTGGGGGTGGGGCACCTGTGTGGCTCAGTTGGTTAAGCATCAGGCTTCAGCTCATGTCATGATCTCATGGTTTGTGAATTGGAGCCCTGTGTTAGGCTCCACACCTTCAGTGCCTGGGATACTCTCACTCTCCCTCTCTCTCTGCCCCTCCCCCCAATCTTTCTCTTTGTCTCTCAAAATAAATAAACACACTTAAAAAAAAAAACAAACTTGTGGTAGTCAACCCCTCTCCTCTTCCCAGTCAATGTTTCTGGGGAAGAGTTTTTCTTCTGCAGCCCCTGCTCACACTGCTTTCGCTCTTCCTCTTTCCTGTTCCGCATTCCGCGACCAGGGCTACCCTCCCCTCTGCAGCACCTGCAATTCTTTTCTCCCCCAAATCTCCTCTCTGCAGCTACTGCATTCCATGATGTGGCTGTTTTTCTACGTGTAGATGAGCAATTGCTCTCTCAGTCATCAGATCAATTATCTAGCTGTGTTTGAGGGATGAGGCAAGCTTAGGGTCCCCCTACTCCTCTTCCCCCTTAATCCCAACTCCTGGTGTGATACTTAATTGAGATGAAGAGAAATCCCTGCATCTAATTTTTTGTTCACTTTGCTCTTTTCACCATGACAAAGAAGCACCCTGCAGAGTAAATGTATTTCATACTTAAAATTAACATATAATGAAATACGGAGAACTGTAAAGGGATATTATTTTACAGATCTTCACTATGACAACAACTCTTCTTGGAATTGAACATAGAGTTTAGGCCACATTCATTATTCTTAATAATTGAAGTAATTTAGACTAAGAACGTATTAATCATGCTTTAAGTGTTCTGAAATTAAGTTATTCAAAAAGCATCATTGTACTTTCTGACTGCCATTGGAATGATTCCCTTCTTCCTACAAAGTGTAAGCAGTATCTTTAGACCATCTGGAGATTAAAAGAAAGATTCAGAAGACAGTTGATAAAAGAAACCTCCTAATGTATCTTAAATTTGAATATAAATAATTTCTTGAAGTGTAGGAGAATAAAAATAAATCAGCCAAAAAATGGCCATAAGATGTATTTATCAGTTCAAACATTTTTGAACTAATATTATGTGTTTGGGGGTATCTATTTTGGCATAAATTCATACTGGTGTCAAAAGAAACAACAGCACAGCCACACTTGTTACAACCCATGCTCTTGATGGAAGATTTATAATCTGTAATTCATCACGTAAGTGATACGTACTGAAAGAATCACTTACTTGCCATAAGCATAAATAATCATTCACTCTGCAAATGAACATCAACACTAGAAGTGCTACATCTGATCAAATAATCATAATAATAAGTATATTTACTTAGTAATTATGATGTATCAGGTGCTGTTGTAATACTTTATTTCAACAATCTATCTCACAACCATCCTATGAGTTTAGTTGCACATATTATGCACATTTCATAGATGAGAAAAAAGGCAAAAATTAAACTGCTCACCCAGGATTGGGAAACTTAACTATACAGACAGAATTTCAACTCAAGAAGTTGAGTTTCCAATGTTTGTAGTCTTACTGAGGTCTCCGTGGTCCCTTATCCTTGACACTCCTACTGCCTGCTGAAATAGCATGTTGATCCCAGAAACCACCACTTGGACATTAAACTTTGAAAACTTCTCCCCAACTATTGCCATTAAGCTTTGCCACACAGCCCTGCCAAAGCTAGTTTGCTTCCTTGTAACAATAACGCACATTTCTTAAATGTTTGTTTATTTATTTTAAGACAGAGAGAGAGAGAGAGAGAGACAGAGAGAGAGAGAGAGAGAGAGAGAGAGAGAGAGAGAGAGAGAAAGAGAATCCCAAGCAGGGTCACACTGTGAGCACAGAGCCCAATGCAGGACTCGATCTCACAACCGCAAGATCATGACCTAGCAGATATCCAGAGTCGGATGCTTAACGGACTAAGCCACCCAGGCTCCCCTACAATAATCTGTATGTTTCAGCCAAGTATACTCTCAGTGGCATGCAAACTGTCTCCAGCCCCAGATAATGGTGCTGCTGTCACCAACCACTCAGGTGACAGATCCCAGAACCCACTGACTTGGAACCTGGGTTGTGGATGTCCTGGCTTGTTTGGTAGAAATCTTCCATCAGTGCACATATCTTGGGAAGGTCGTGGGCAGGGCAGGTCATCATGCCTGGGAAGTTCTTCTCTGAGACACTTTCTCCGAGGCACACCTTAGCCAGCGACTTTCACGAAAGACAGATGCTCTGATAAAATACCCTACTAGAGTAGTGCCATACGGAAATCCCTCCCGCATCCTGGACACAGGTGGGCAGCCCACCAGGTTAGTTCGATATTAAAACTTATAGGAAAGACCTTGCAGAAATAGAGGTTGCACTTTTCTAATGGTTGGCATGTGGGTACTTGACTGTGAAACTGAAAAATGGGGCATTTTACTTAAAAACAGGCGAGAAGAAAGAATATTTATTAACCTAATTGCTAAACAGCAAATGATAGAACAGTACGCTACTCCTCAATAAAAAGAAGAGGATATTTTATATATTGTAATTAAGAATAAAACACATGATCCCAGAAATCAGTAATGCACACACTGACTCACTTCTCATTTAATTGAGTGATGTAAACTAATGAGGCCAAAGAAAATGCTAGTGTGACATTTAAGGTTTGAGCTTTGTTGATTTTGCCAGCACTTTACATTCTATCAAAGATTTGCTGCCTCTACCACCTGGCCTAACTACTGAACCTGTGTCAGCCAGAAGGATGGGAAAATGAATCAAATAAATGAGACAATGTAGACAGTGTTCAAATGAGTATCTAACTCTCCCTCCTTGCAAAATGCTGAGTTACATAAATGACAAGACACAAATCACCTGACTCTGCTGAAAGAGAATTAGGGGAGTACAAGGCATTTGAGAATCTTTCCACCCATATTTTTTGTTAGCGAGATCTTGGTACTTGAAAGGATAAATTCATGTTATCTGAAAATTCACTTATGTAGAATATCTTCTTTCTTAAATACAACATACATATTATTACTCAGGATTTGGTTCTTTCTAGCTTCGATCTTGATATACATCATTTTTGATGGATTATGAAACATATACCTCACCCTCTGGTTGCATATTTTCCTATCCTACTTTAGAAGACTAAATGATTTTGCTTTCCAAAGAACAGGAGGAAAGGTAGCTGTAAGGGTCATTATGTTATCTAAAGAGACCAGAGTAGGCTAAAATTGCATCAGAAGAACTGTAAAATCATTGTTAGAGTCTCTTTGGATGAGTTTACAAACTCTTTGGGTGTATCTCCAAGGATGCTAAACAG